>NC_142928.1:182685440-182862940 GCF_046866305.1 Octopus bimaculoides | reverse complement strand
AACCCATGGTCGGACCTGATCGAGCAGACCAATAATCAAAAACATTTTTGTTGTCAGGTTTACATATATATACACACTCACACACTCATAGGGTTGCATCACTCAACGTGTGCTGCATTCTAAAAAAAATGTAATGTGTAATCTGGACATTTGGCTGCCGTTTCTAGCAGGTCGAGCAACCGTGTGGAGACGACGTTGTTGGCTTGTGCGTATGTTGAAATGCACAGGTAGCTTTCAACCGATAATAGTCCCGAGTATGGGTAATTTAGTATCTCTGGTAACGCCATACTTTGTATGCAGCTGGTGATGCGGGTATGCATGTATAGTGCTTATGCTTTGTACATAATATATATGCAACGTTTTATAGTTTGTTTTGAAGGGTTTCTTGTATATGTATATATATATGTATGTTATGGGAGAGAACCAATGACTCGGAGATTTTTCAGGTTGTGCAATATCATATACTCATCAGTTCAAACTCTTTTGCAGACATTGTGTTGTACCTGTATGCAAGGTGCATCGTTGTTAGCCTCACTCTGGCTGACAACAGGTTATACTCCTCCTTCATGGTTGAGTGGACAGTTGTAGGTAAGGCATCCAATGAAAACAATTGCATCCGTGCTGCAAATTTCTATAATTTACAAGAACTCCTACTGTCATAAAAAATAGATATAAAACATTGATTTATACATACATACATTACATATGTATATATACATTGATTTACACACACACACACACACACACACACACACACACACACCCCCCATCATCATCATCATCATTTAACGTCCACTTTCCATGCTAGCATGGGTTGGACGATTTGACTGAGGACTGGTGAAACCAGATGGCTACACCAGGCTCCAATCTGATTTGGCAGAGTTTCTACAGCTGGATGCCCTTCCTAACGCCAACCACTCCAAGAGTGTAGTGGGTGCTTTTACGTGCCACCGGCACGATGGCCAGTCAGGCGATACTGGCAACATGTGTGTGTGTGTGTGTATATATATATATATATATATATATATATATAAGGTTGAGGAGGGTATTGGATTTAACCAAACCCAGGAGGATACAGGTAATACCGAGTAAGTGCTGTATACCGATTAGTTTGCCCCAATCGTTGTATGAACAGGATTGGGTATTATAAGTCGTGTATTAGTGTGTGTATATGTAAATATATAAAAACAAAAAGATAAAGAGAGCAAAGGTAAGGTTGGAGAAGTATTTTATGGATAGAGTCTTACAGCTGTTTCTGGGAAGATCCAGTACTTCCCTTCATCGGAGACAGAAAAAAATAAAGTAATCTATTATTATATCCATAGGCGGATATTTTTAGTATGAAGTGGTAAAGAGTGTGATGTGCTGAAAAAAGAGAGAACAGTACTTGAAGTGTAGTTTCATTCCAGTGGTAAATATCCGTGTAGAAATCCGTGCAAAGTAATCCTTGTGTGGATAATCCGGAAATTTATGTTGGAGTGAAAGTTGATATAGCATAGATAGCAGAGGTACATATATTCCATATTGCGATGGATTTTTGACAAGTACTGTTCTCTCTTTTTTCAGCACATCACACTCTTTACCACTTCATACTAAAAATATCCGCCTATGGATATAATAATAGATTACTTTATTTTTTTCTGTCTCCGATGAAGGGAAGTACTGGATCTTCCCAGAAACAGCTGTAAGACTCTATCCATAAAATACTTCTCCAACCTTACCTTTGCTCTCTTTATCTTTTTGTTTTTATATATTTACATATATATATATATATATATATATGCACAAATGTGGCTGTGTGGTTTAGAAGTTTGTTTCCCACCCACATAGTTTCAGGTTCAGTTCCACTGTGTCTTCTATAGTCCTGGGTTGATCAAAGCCCTGTTAGTGGATTTGGTAGACAGAAACTGAAAGCCCATTGTGTGTGTTTAAATATATATATATAGATAGAAATGTATATGAATGTGCATATGCTTGTGTCACCTTGTCTTGACATCACATCATAGTTGTAAATGAGTGTCACTGTCATACAAACAATCTCATTCATTTGTGATGTTCTGTGAAAACATCTATCTATCTATCTGTCCATCTAATAATGCTTATTTATGTATTATATACCTACACATATAACTCTGTACTTTGTGGAAAAGAGAAAAATCTGCTGGCATCTAGATGATGCTTCTATAAGAGCAAGTTAACACTTGTATATTACAAAAGTGCACTAAGTTTACTTAAGGAGCAAATGATTTCAATTTCTTGGCTAGTTCTGCAAATGGAGCAATGTAGAACTGGACAGTTTGACAAAGTTTTACCGTTAAGGTAGGACATGAAGTGTTTAAAATTAGAAGGATGTGTGTGATATCACTGGGTAGAAATATATTTGAAAGGTGCTCTTTCTTTCAGAAACATTTCATAGAATGGTCTGGTAGATTCTTTATAAGAGGTTGTCAACAAGAGGGGGCATGCCCTTTAGGAGCTGTAGATACAGTGGTTTGTTAGACAAATAGTACATGGCCTTGAGGGCTAGTTCCTATGATGCTTCTTATTGAGTCTATTGGGTGATGGAAAAAGAGCTGTGGTATGAGTAGTCCTTTCTTGATATCATCATCATCGTTAAAATGTCCACTTTTCAATGCTTGCATGGGTCAGATAGTTTATTGAGGCAATTTTTCTGCAGCTGGATGCCCTTCCTCTTGCTAACCCTCACCTGTTTTCAAGCAAAGTAACAGTTTCCCATGGCCAGACATATTTTGCAGAATATTAGAAATGAATGACACTGCTTGTATGACAATGACACTTATTTACAACTGTCATATGCTGTCAAGACAAAACAAGGAAAGACAAGGTATGGAATCAAAACTGTTTCTGGTGAGACAATTTCAAGGGAAATATTTGGCAAAAATCAAACATTGTATTTGTCAAACTAGTTGTGGTTTATTGTCTGCTGGACAACGATGCTCATAATCTGTGATGAAGCCAACTATTTACAATGCTCCCCAAGGGACTATTTGCTCTGCAGTTTTTTGAAGCAGTCATAAAGATTTAACTGAATATGCATTAAATGTTAATTGTGCTCATGAGATGGTTGGTTGCTTCTCATTACTAACATTCTGAAGAAATGAAGGTGAATGGGAATTAAATATACAGTAATTGTAGCAGGAAGACAGTTCTAAAAGCAACAGAGAAAAGACCTTGTGTAGTATGGAGAAAAGAGTTAGTAGTAATTAAACACTGTACATAGGTTGCTAACACAATGAATGATCATAGGTTACCTGAAGCAACAGAATTGCTATGTTTTTGTTGTGGCTGAGTAGCCCTGATCAGCTTTACTAGATTGAGTGTGTAGCATAGAGACAGTTAATTGAATTTCTGTTTGAATAAGTTTTGGTCTGTTAGAGATAACAATAACTTATGAGAGATTTATCTCAGTTGAGTTGAGAAAGTGACACAATATTGCTAGTTGTATGCAGGAGAGATGATTTAGGCCTCTCCTATCAGCTTGATGATGTAAAGATAATGTTGCATTTGAGTTGGTGATATCTGCAGTAGAAATATATTTACGGTGAAGTGGTTAGCTTACTCATCAATGAAATTATGTAAGATTGAGATGTACAGAAGTAAACAAACCTGCGTAATCAATCTCAGTATGAAAGAATAGGCATTGATGCAACAATGAAAATGTCCTCAATGATGTGATTGGTGTCAGGAAGAGTATCTAACTATAGAAACCATGCCAAAGTAGACATTGAGGCTTGACACAATTCTCCAACTTGGATCCTATTGAACTGTCAGCTCAATGTCTGCCAAATTCACTCACAAGGTATTGGTTGACTTGGGATTATTGTAGATGATGACCAAGGTACCACATATTTATGAAGCAAACCTCTTAACCATTCTGCTACACCCTGTGTGCTTATATATCCAATATTTAAGATTTCATCACTCTTGAAGGTTGAATACCTTCCTTGGACTCCTTCCACCACTGTCTGTCTCTGGCCAGTTGTGGCCATGTAGGCTCCAGGTAGTAGGTAAGATCATTTTGGCCTCTTGAACTTTTCCATTGTTTTGGAGTCCATTCTGTCGCTCAGATAGTCCATCTCTTGTCCTTTATAGTTATGTTGTTAACTCATGCTATGGTTGTGAGTTCGATTCCTGGCGACGTGTTGTGTCCTTGAGCAAGGCACTTTATTTCACGTTGCTCCATTCCACTCAGCTGGCAAAAATGAGTAGTACCTGTATTTCAAAGGGCCGATCTTGTCACGCTCTGTGTCACGCTGAATCTCCCTGAGAAATACGTTAAGGGTACATGTGTCTGTGGAGTGCTCAGCCACTTGCACGTTAATTTCATGAGCAGGCTGTTCCGTTGATCGTATCAGCTGGGATCCTCGTTGTCATAACCGATGGAGTGCTCCTATCTGCTCCTATATATATATTAGAATGTTACAACTTGCCAGGTGTTTTATTGGATGCTGGTTTGCTGTCCTTGGAAATTCTAAGTAATACAAAATAATAATCTCTGACTCTGCTCTCAAATGAGTAGTTTTCTTAATTTGCAAATACCATTGCTCTGTAAAGATACCAGTGATACTCTGTGTGTGTGTGTGTGTGTGTGAATATATATATATATATATATCGTCATCATTTAACGTCCGCATATATATATATACGTACGCACATAGCGTTGAAGGCATATATAGTGTATGAATATAGTATAGAATGCATATAGAATATCTGTTCTATATGGCTTAGTGATATATTATTTTGGTAAAGGTATGTAATTATATGGTATGTAATACTTTTTTAATTGGTGTTTGCTTTCTTGGAAGAAAAGTTAGTTTTTTTTTTTTTGGTATTTGCACATTAACTCTTTTTGACCCACCAACTCTTGCTCTAATTTTTCCAATTAACTTAAATCAGACCCCCTTCTGTTGCATGGTGATAAACACTTACCACCTAATCACAATTATTCACCATACCTCCACATACTAAGCTGTTGACCAAGACCATCTTGGGCATTTCCTTCCTATCCTTCACAAAACGAAAAATCATCGCATCAAATCTTCCACAGCTGTACAGATTAAGAATAAGGCGATTTGGTGCCCATAACTGAACATTCAGCTTGCTTTGGTGACAGTACCCTTTTGATGCTGGAGGCAAACAAGCACTCGTGCATCTGCAGAAATATACACATCATTATCATCATTTGACGTCTGCTTTCCATGCTGGCATGGGTTGGATGGCATGACAAGACTGCACCAGACTTCTGTGTCTGTTTTCGCATGCTTTTTATGGCTGGATGCCCTTCCTAACATCAACCACCCCGCAGAGTGGATACAGTGCTCTTTACAAGGCACATAAAAAAAATAATAAGTGAGAGAAACAGACACACATTACAATTAAATAATTGAATATAATCGACATAAACACTTCCCCTCTCCTCATACACAAAGAAATATGCTTACATACATAAATGGAAATGGGTTAAAGAGCAAGAAAAACATTAAAATCACTGATGTCAAATGAGTCAGCCTTTCAATAAGTGGCATCAAAACAGCTCTGACAAAATCTCTCATATCCTAAGAATATTTGCATGCTGGTGCCATGTAAAAGACACCTGTGATGGTGCTACGTAAAAAGCACCCAGTACACTCTGTAGAGTGGTTGGTGTTAGGAAGAGCATCCAACCATAGAAGCTTTACCAAAACAGACAATTGGAGCCTGGTGCAGCTCTCCGGCTTGCCAGCTCTTGTCAAGCCATCCAACCCATGCCAACATGGAAGATGGACATTAAGTGATGAAGATGATGATTACTACAATGCCTGGAAGAAATATCCCCATCCCTATTGACTGGTGGTTTTAACCAGCTTTAACATGCAAGTTTACTATCCATAAACCAGTGTATGCTTTTGTACATTGCACATCCTGCAAGCATTTCTATTCACCTCAAATTACTGCTGGACCTGGTTTCTTGCCAGAAAAACCTCTATGAATCCTTTTTGATCCATTACTTCTATCACAAATACTCCATATGCAGTACTTCATTGGAGACAACTTTCATTAATTTAGATCACTTTAAAATTAGAACTTTATATTATAGAACCAGGGGCTTTCTGAGGCAGGTTGGTATTAAAAACTATTAAGAATTTGCTTGCTGTCACCTTAGTGTTCATTACAATATAAATGATAATTTTTCTTTATTCCTCTTTAACCTTCTGCACAAAAGGGTCACACACATGCAACCAAGACACCTCATGTGAATCCTATGTTGCTGCCATGAAAAACAAAAACAAAAGAAAATGAAGCAACAGAAGCAGTTTTGAAACCAAAAGTTAATATTTATCACCATCTAAAAGTGGATATTGTGTTAGAACACACAATACTGTGATAGTTACCATGAGAGAACCTCTTGTATGGTTTTGTAGTGCATATACATTGCTAACATGATATCCACTTATAAATTCATTCATCATCGTTTAACGTCCGTTTTCCATGCTAGCATGGGTTGGACAATTTGACTGAGGACTGGTGAACCGGATGGCTGCACTAGGCTCCAATCTGATCTGGCAGAGTTTCTACAGCTGGATGCCCTTCCTAACGCCAACCATTCCGAGAGTGTAGTGGGTGCTTTTATGTGCCACCAGCATGAAGACCAGTCACACGGTACTGGCAATGGCCACGCTCAAAATGGTATTTTTTTCGAGCCACCTGCACAGGAGTCAGTCCAGCGGCACTGGCAACGATCTCACTCGAATGATTTTCTAACATGCCACAGGCACAAGTGCCAGTAAGGCGACGCTGGTAATGATCACGCCCAAATGGTGCTATTTACAGGCCACTAGCACGGAAGCCAGGCAGCTGCTCTGGCAATGATCACGCTCGGACAGTGCTGTTAGTGCTCCACTAGCACAGGTGCCAGTCATCGAATATGGTTCAATTTCAATTTCACTTGCCCCAACAGGTCTTCGCAAGCAGAGTTTAGTGTCCAATGGTGATAAGTATTACCTTATGATATTGATACTGCTTTTATCACTTTAATTGTATTCTGATAAGCCCACTGGAGGCCAAAATCACATGATCTGGTAGTCCTGGTGGTGAAGACACTGATGATTGTCTCCTGCTTGCTTATATGCACCACAAAACCATATGAGAGGTTCTCTCATTGTAACTACCACAGTATTGAGTGTTCTGACACACCATTCACTTTTAAATGGGGATGAATGTAGCCCCAAAACATTTTTCTGTTAGGACATGACAATCTTTACTCCTTTGACAATACAAAGATGTAGTTAGTCACTGCAGATATCTAGAAGTCAATCTTTGAAAACCCCTTACCCAACATTCTTCCTTACTATATCAACCCCTTTGGAACTTCTTTCCCCACTCACTCTTTTCCTATGATCAGTGGCTTGCAGCTGAATGTGAAACTCATCAATTGAACTAGCCTAGTACCAAGTCCTGCTTACAATGTCTTCCTCTGGACTAATACCATAAAACAATAAAACAATTATGTTAAAGACAATATAATTATCTAAAGGTGTGCTGGACACAATTTAAGCTGTTGTTAGTCATTTCTTACTCAACCCGATGATGTATTATATAGTTGACTAAAAGGCCAATTGAATGATTTACTGTTTGTCTTACATATGACAAACAGATATTTATATATCTTTTTTTTTCACTTGTTTCAGTCATTAGACTGTGGCCATGCTGGGGCATCACCTTGAAGAATTTTTAGTCAAATGAATTGACCCCCCGCTGCTTTTTGTTTTTTTAAATCCTGGTACTTACTCTATCAGTCTCTTTTTCCAAACTGCTAAGTTATGAGGACATAAACACACCAACACTAGTTGTCAAAATACGGGACAAATACAAAAGGTACAAACATAACCGGATTCTTTGTTTCCATCTACCATATCTACTTATAAGGCTTTGGTTGGCCTTAGGCTTTAGTGGAATATCCCCATGGTGCTACACAGTGGGGTTGAACCCACGACCATGTGTTTGGGAAGCAAACTTCTTAGCACTCAGCCATGCCTGTACCTATATATATATGTTTGTTTTTATATATATGTATATAAATAACTGTGGCTGTGTGTGTATACCTTTTGTGATGGGGAGGAACTCTTCATTTCTTTATTTTTTTTGCTGATTTTATATTTATTTAATAGAAATCTCTGCACCTAGAGCTCTGGTTCTATTTAGGAATATGGTAATTGAATAGCTAAGTCTCAGCAAGTGAGAAACAATTGATTTCAGTACTAGATTTTGTTACTCCTTTATTGATTTTTCTGTCAATTATTTTTAATTCTGTGATCGATGTAGTCTTCTTGGATATGTTTTTGCAATACATTCCAGTAAAACACGGATGTAAATAGAGCTAGTTGGGACATTCCACGCCTGGTTCTTACCAATATTAGCAGCAGAACAAAAACATTGACAAAACTGCACCAAATTGCATCTAGAACTTGTCTCTAAGCATGTATTATCTAAAATAAATAAATATAAGATGTGTAGTCATGTTTCAAAAAATGATGCTTAGTATTTTTGGTTATTGACTTAGCAATATATAGATTTTTTGTTGTGGTGATGGGATCTGTAAGTTATAAAGAATAAATTCCAATATTTTCTTCTAGCTGTTTTAGTCATTGGACTGTGGTTATGCTGAGGCACCACTTTCAAAGGTTTTAGTTGAACATATCAACCTCAGGACTTAGATTTTAAACCTGGTACTTATTCTATTGGTCTCTTTTGCTGAACTGCTAAGTTATGGGAATGTAAACAAACCAGTTGGTAGTGGACAAACACACACACACACACACACACACACACACACACACACACACATGCAAATAGAGATGCACACATACACACCCTCATACATACTCACACATATACTCACATACACACACACATACATGATGGGCTTCTTTCAATTTCCATCTACCAAATCCATTCATAAAGCTTAGTAGAAGACATTTTCTCAAGGTACCTGGGACTGAACCCAGAACCATGTGGTTGGAAGCAAACTTCTTACCAAACAGCCATGCTTTCTTCCTGCTACTCTTTATTAATTGATTCTTCATCATCATAGTATCTACTTTTCTGTACTTGCATGGGGGTAGATTATCTACGGCTGGGTGCCCTTCCTGACACCAACCCTCACCTATTCCCAAGCAAGGCAATAATTCCTCAGGCTGTTGAATAATGAACAGCCCAGGCATAGTCATGAGGAAAACTGGAAACCAACAACATAGTTTGAATGGGCCTTTTGTCACAAAGATCTTGTGACATGTTGAGAAGGGTGGGCATGCCTTCTCAGTGGACTGCAAACATAGAATACCTTCTGTGTGGACAGTGAGGCTTTTGTTTACAATCAGTGAACACATGCAAAGACAAAGGGAAATATGAAGGCTCTTGCACACATACAACATCATCGTCATCATCATTTGATGTCTACTTTTTTTTTGCATGGCGCAGGCAGAATTTGTTGAGACAGATTTTGTACAGCTGGATGCTCTTCCTGTTTCCAACCTTCACTTGTTTCCCCCACTAGGTAATATTTTCCTGTGGTCAGACATTTTACATAGAAGACTGGAACAAATAGCATCACTTGTATGACTGTGATGATCATTTGCATCCGTCATGTGATGTCAAGACAAGGTCTTTCACACACACGTATGTTGGGTTTCTTTTCAGTTTCTCTCTACCAAATCCACTCACAAGTTTTTGGCTGACTTGAGACTATTAGAAGAAACTTGCCCAAGGTGCCACTCATTGGGATTGAACTCGAGACCACATGGTTAGGAAGTAAGCTTCTTAACACACAGCTATGCTGCCTCTGTGTGTGTGTGTGTATCATCATCATCATCATCGTTTAACGTCCGCCTTCCATGCTAGCACGGGTTGGACGATTTGACTGAGGACTGGTGAAACCGGATGGCAACACCAGGCTCCAATCTAATTTGGCAGAGTTTCTACAGCTGGATGCCCTTCCTAACGCCAACCACTCAGAGAGTGTAGTGGGTGCTTTTATGTGTCACCCGCACGAAAACGGCCACGCTCGAAATGGTGTCTTTTATGTGCCACCCGCACAAGAGCCAGTCCAGGGGCACTGGCAACGATCTCGCTCGAAAACCCTACAAAGGCCAGTCAGGCGGTATATAATATATATATATATATATATACACACACACACACACACAGGTGTGGCTGGGTGGTTAAAAAGCTTACTTCCCAACTACATGGTCTCAGGTTTATATGTATACTAGACTACCCGTGACCCATTGGGTCATTGACGGTTTAGGTTATAAAACATTGAAGCTGATTTCAACATGGCATTGAAATGAAAGTTAATTTTATGATGATTCAGTTAAATATTTCAATTCATTTGTGTCATCATAGGTCTGGCTTACAAGTCCATGTTTAAGGTTTTATTGATTATTTACAGCATCTCATAGAAATAGAACTTCCGGGATAAACTTGATCTCCAGTAACAACATTTATTTGACATATGTGCACACTTCTACAAAAATACAAAAGGAATTGTTAGATAATGTAAACAAAATTAATGGAAACAATTTTCACAGTATTATATAGTTCTATTTCAGGGTTATGTTACTTTCGGGGTATTTTCCCATTATGTGCCATTTTGACTGTCTATGAAGGTATTCCAAAAAGCCACATATCTCCAGAATCCGTGATCTGATTTACCTGAAACTTGTTTTATTCCATTTGTATTCACATTTCAGGGGTACCTTACTTTGAGTATTTTCCCATTATGTGCTGTTTTGGCTGTATTAAATTACAGACAAGCACGCAAGCAATTACAAAGTTTTAGTGGTATATAGACACACACACACACACAATGGGCTTCAGTTTCCATCTACCAATTTCACTCATTATATTGGTCAACTGGTGGCTATAGTAGTGGACACCATCTAGCACTGCCCACATAGTGGAACTGAATGGCAATCCATGTGGTTCTGAAGCAAGCTTCTTGATCACACAGCCAAGCCATGCTTGTCATTGTTTAGCTAAAATTATATGAAGTGATTTCACTCAGTCTTAAAAGTCTGGTGAAGTTTTTATGTCTGAAAATGTGTTTGTTTCTTGCTTGCAAATTGCTGTTAACTGAAATGTGTTCTATATGGCATATGAGAACTACATAGGTTAAAAACTGATATAATTGATGAAGTACCTACCTTGGCAACATAGTAAAACTAAATAAGGAAAGAGAAAGAGTTGGAGGCAACTATGATGCCTTATGTTTACACCAATAGATGCTTTTAAAGTATTTTTGATTGGTTTTCTTCCCTGTTACCACTTGTCTTCATCGTAACCAATATTGTCAAACATTAAACATACTCATTCCGCTCTGTTCGATAATCATAATTATAGTGGGGGAGAGAGAAAGATAGAATGTGATGTCATTTATATGTATAAAAAAATCTGCTTTACTCTATAAAAACATTGATTCATTGTATATCCGTCTTCGTATATTATACATGTGTGTGTGTTTGTATGCATGTACACAGATTGTAGTTGAGATGTAAACTTAACAGGTAATGCATATACTGTAATACTGCTTACTCAGGTCTGAGACAGCTGTAAAGTCTGTTTTATTAATTTGTCATCGCTTACACTTAGGTGCAGGTGTGGCTATGATAGATGTAGGTGTAGCTGTGTGGTTAAGAAGTTTGCTTCTCAACCTCATGTTTTTGATTTCAGTCCCACTGCATGGAATCTTGGGCAAGTGTATAGGTGCAAAGTATGGGTGTGTGGTTAAGAAAATTGTTTCCCAACCATATTATTTCAGGTTTTGTCTTGCTGTGTGACACCTTGGGCAAGTGTCCTATTATACCCTCAGGCTGACTAAAGCTTACATTCTCGGAACAGCATTTTTATAGCTTGATGTTGAATATATGCATAGGATGTTTGTGAAGATGACAGATTATTAACCATTAGGTTATCAGTTCAAAACTTGTTATAATCATAATGTACAGCTGCTGTACATTATAGGTAGGTATGGCTCTGTGGTTAAGACACTTGCTTACCAAACCTATGATCTTGGGTTCAGTCCTACTGCATAGCATCTTGGGCAAATGTCTTCAACCCTATAGCCTTGTGCTAACAAAAGCCTTCTGAGTGGATTTGGTAGATAGAAACTGAAAGAAGCTTGTGTGTTTGTGTGTATCCTTGTGTAGAAAAGATGTGATGCTTGTAAATGAGTATAATCGTTATGTAAGAGAGGTTGTTCATTTCCAGTCTTCCATGAAACAGGAGTCCAGTTGTAGGAAAATATTACCTTGCTTAGAAACGGGTAAGGGTTGGTGTGAGGAAGGGCATCTGGCTTTAGAGAAACCATCTCAACAAATTTGGCCTGACCCATGTAGGCTTGGAAAGTGGATTTTGAATGATGATGCTGGACCAAGCACAATAACTATTTGCATTAGTATGACTTGCTGAAATATGCTATTCACACTTGAAAAGTTGACAGGTTAACACCATTCTAATATATATAGATAGGAGCACTTCGTTGGTTATGACAACGAGGATCCCAGCTGATACGATCAACGGAACAGCCTGCTCATGAGATTAACGTGCAAGTGACTGAGCAATCCACAGACACGTGTACCCCTAACGTAGTTCTCAGGGAGACTCAGCGTGACACATAGTGTGACAAGGCCGGCCCTTTGAAATACAGGTACTATTCATTTTTGCCAGCTGAGTGGACTGGAGCAACGTGAAATAAAGTGTCTTGCTCAAGGACACAACGCATCACCGGGAATCAAACTCGTGACCTTACGATTGTGAGCCGAATGCCCTAACCACTAAGCCATGTGCCTTCACAACTGTACAGTGTGAAGATTGTGTAAGATTGAAGGGTGGATGACCAATGGGTCATAAATTGGGAAGATATATATATTACCTGCTTTTACAGAGTTGTTTTGAAATAAATGTCTTAAATGACATTGATATGAATTAAAAGCAACAAAGGTTCTCATTTCTCTTCCCAACACTTGTATTTCATACCACTTCATAGAGTGTATATATATTTACTTTTATTCAATAGGGTTAACTTATCCTGTTTTAAGACATTACTCCACTTTTATAACTAAGTTTAACAACTTAAAAAAATATATATTAAAGTAGCTTGGATGGATAAGGATGCTATATAACAAAGTCTTGATCTTTCTGAGGTCCTACATGTCATTTTAGATACATTTATCAAATCTTGACTCATTAGCTATTTTACTTGGTTGAACTTAAGTTGAAATTTTACATGTCTATTTATGATTAGTTATGTTTACTCTTGATAAATATTGCTACAGTTTTGGTTTATTGTATGTATTTAAGAAAGACTATTTTTAGCAAGATAGGCTTAGTTGGTATCTATAAGATATTTTTAGTGATTTCTGTATAGAATTGACTGAGTTTCTATATAGTTAATAATTTACCTTCCCCCTGTGACTTATCATATGATCTCATATTAGCTAAGAAGAATTGAATTATTTCCTCAGAGCTATAGAACAACCTTTCCCTCTTATATCTGAAACAGCATATCTAAGTATTATACTACACTAAATGAAGTGTTTGTCTGGCTAATAAAATCACTATTATAAAATTGACTAATCTGTGGGCAAGCCAGCCATGTTATATATATATATATATATATATATATATATATATATATATATATATATGGTGAGAGAGAGCAATCACTGAAAAGAATAGAAGGTATGACTGACTTGATTATTGGGACCACCTTAAAAGATTGAAACTTTATTCTCCAGCGCCATCGTGAGTGCTACATCATTTGCACAATGTGGAGAATATACCACCAGTATTGCCCAAATCACCTCATCATCATATTCAGAATTCATCATACGCCTCCTACACAGTTCAGGATTGCAACACATAAATTCACTTCAACGAAATTCCTGCTCTATTTGACGTTGTTCCAAAACTAATCAAAAAAGGAAAAGATCCTATCATCTTCAAATGAAACCTAGACAAATCTCTTCAAGGGATACCAGATAAGTCACCTATACTTGGATACATCTCAGTCAACAACTCCTCCCTACCTGCATGGGCCATGATACCACAAAACTTGACTTGAAATTGACCAAATAGCACCACCTGATAGGATCTGTTCAGCCAAAGACTGGCCTGGGCCAGTCTTCAGCTGAAATGTCTAAATTATTTTAGTATAACATATATGCTTCAGCCATATCTATTGCTGTCTGTATACATGCATCATACAATCTTCCTTTCACTCAGAGAGAGAAACCTTTTGTGGCCAACAGAGGTAACAGCTCTTTGAATTTCTTCCATCCTATTCTTATTCTAGCTGTCACATTCTCTGTGCATCCTGCCCCCTAGGTAACAGAAGTTATCTACTGCTACTAATGGGCCACCAGGGCATTTGAGAGAATTTCCTGTGTCTCTAAAGTTTTTATGGATCCTGTGCATCTTCCACATACAGAAACTATCTTTTCTGATAACTTAGCTATTTATCTACTGCACCTCTTGTGTGTCCATAGCTTACACTGAGTACACTGTATGGAGTTCCTGCCTACACTTGTCCTATAAATTGAACAAGGTCACCTACCTGAGTGGGGTTGGGTGCTGTCAGTTTTCTTTGCTAAGTTAACCTTAATACTCTTAAATTCCAGGTTTTGCTTCCACACTTGAAATTTCTCTTCTAGCTTTGATATGGAATCTGCTATGAGGGCAAGATTATTAGCATATAGTAGTTCCCAGAGGCTGCTGGTTTTGAATTCCTCTGTTATGGCCTGGAGGACAAAGATGATAAAGAAGGGACTGAGCTTTGATGAACTCCTACCAAATTCTTTACTATACTCATGGTTAACTCTCAATTGTCCTCTTTATTTCAATTAATTTAAAACATTATGAAGAATATACTAAAATAATGTCTCATTATTCAGGTGAATTTTAGAACACAAATTAACACACAATTTTAATGGGAATTTGAATTTAGATCACTTCAAAACAAGTTTGTACCATAGAACCAGGAATGGCCTCAATCGGGTTGGTTTTGAAAGGGTTAAGCTGTCCCTTTACAGTCATCAGTCCTGGCCTAACACAATGGCAAATTCTTTTCTAACATAAGAACCTGTTGTTGTGTCTAGTTTTTTTGTAATCTTTTGTGTTAGATTCTTATATATGTTGGGAATTTGAAATGTTCAAAATACTAGAAAATAACCCAAAAGTTTTGGTCATTACCAAATGGATTAGTTATTTTTACTTGTACTTCAAAGCTGGTTTTAAAATTGTTTTTCAGATAATGCATTGTTCCTTTGCTTACTTTTGTTAATAGTGTAGAGATATTTGTGTCCATGCATTACCTTGGTGAAAACGAATGTGAGCTATAAGAAGATCACTTAAGTTCATTCCATATTGAACATTTTTACAATCTAAATGGATTTCTTTGAATAATATTAAACTATACCTTAACACTTTAGTATTTAAATCAGCCATATCTGGCTCATATATTCTACCTATTTCACGTTTCAAACTGATCAGATCCAGTCTTTCACACCTACCGTACAATGTCATTGTGAAAATAATCACATCATTGAAATCTTGAAGCTATGAGATAACACCTGATTAATTCAAAACAATATGAATAAATAAGCGTTACATTTGGCAGAGCAATCTGAATGCTAAAGGGTTAATTATGATTGGTGTGTCAGTGTTAATTTGAATTTTGTTTGGGGTGGGGAAAGAGTTGAGACCGAGTGTCTTGCTAAAAGAATTTTTTTCAAGTTAAACATAAATCTGTTTCTTGCATACAGGGTGAATAAGCTGATTGCCCGAGTAAATGTTTTATAACCGACAAACCCAATTGTTGTGTTAGTAAAATATTTTTTATTTACAAGAAAAAGAAGTTAAACTTCTTGTCTGCATTGCTATGCCACTTATAATTTTTGAGAGTTGCCTGATGATGTCTTTGTGGTTAAGGTGTTTATTTGACTAGGAAAGTTGTTAAATCATACCTGTTATGTCTATTATGCAGTCTACTCGTAATAGATAAAGTGGATAAGTAAGAGAAATGTGGTGAAATGCTGAATTAACAATAAATTTATTCTTTAAAAGGATGAGGATTATTGAAGAGTTATTTTGAATTCCATGACCCAGTGATACAACCTTGCTATTACATAGTATCCTGTTGGCCTGTGTGTGTCACTGTAATAAAATGATTAGTGGTACAAAGTTACCTTGAAAAAATGGTCTGAAGCATCATTTTTCACATTTTCAGGCTTTTGATATCAACCTATTTTTCAAACTTGTATCTCTTTCATCAATTCTTTAGTGCAGTGGGCAAAAATTTCCAAAGAAAAAGATCCGTGGGCAGACCGCAAGTTCTAACTCTTGTATCTGTGTAAATCTTGTATATATCTATCTATAATTTGATATACATGAACAAAAAGAAGTTTAGCACATTAAATTAACATGTAACATCTTTTTTAACTGCATTCTCTTTCAATTCTGGCTGGTGGTGGCAGGAACCCATTAGTCAAGGTTGACTGTCCTACTTCACATTTATGTCTAGGCCTGAGTAGGCTTGAAGAAAACTAGTAGTTACTCATGCATGCAAGTCTTCTTGCTACTGGTGTTTATCCAGAGGAAAGATTGCTGACTTAAGCTGGTACAGCTTGGCACCATTGTCATCACAGGCTTTGGGGCTAGAACTCAAAGAACCAGAACAGATACTTCACAACTTTCTTACCGTTACACCAATGCACCAACCTGGATTTGTTACTATTCTAACAGGATTAAAAGTAAAGCTGACTTTGCTAGGATTTGAACTGAGCACAGAGAGAACAAATACCATGAGGCAATCAATCCAACGCTTTAACAACTTAGGCAGTGCTGTGCCAACTTTAAACATCCTTGTACAAGGTCTAAAGCAGGGGTTCTCAACTGGGGTCCATTTGGTCGGGGGAGGGGCATATAAGATTTCATCAAAATTTTTGTGCAATAAATTGCTTGTACTTTGCAATATATAAAATATTTAAACAATTTTTTTCTACAGGAGTGGCTGTGTGGTAAGTAGCTTGCTTAACAACCACATGGTTCTGGGTTCACTCCCACTGCGTGGCACCTTGGGCAAGTGTCTTCTACTATAGCCTCGGGCCGACCAAAGCCTTGTGAGTGGATTTGGTAGACAGAAACTGAAAGAAGCCCGTCGTATGTATATATATATATGTGTGTGTCTGTGTTTGTCCCCCTTAACATCGCTTGACAACTGATGCTGGTGTGTTTACGTCTCTGTAACTTAGCGGTTCGGCAATAGAGACCGATAGAATAAGTACTAGGCTTACAAAGAATAAGTTCTGGAGTTGATTTGCTTGACTAAAGGTGGTGCTCCAGCATGGCCACAGTCAAATGACTGAAACTAGTAAGAGAGTAGAGTTCCTAATAATATTTATTTAGGGCCTCACAGAGGGAATGATAGAGGACCAAGACTTCTGGCAGTTTGCTGTATTTGAGAAGACATGTCAAGCTAAGTAAATATGTGGTTGTCCTTGTATACAGGCATGTCTGCTCCATCTTTCTTCAGCTGAGTGTTCCTAATCTTGTGGATTCATGGGTGCTGGTGCCATGTAAAAAGCACCGAGTATACTCTGTAAAATGGTTGGCGTTTGGAAGGGTATCCAGCTGTAGAAACCTTATCCCATGTGGGTGAGCTGGCAGAAACGTTAGCACACCAGGTGAAATGCTTAGCGGCATTTTTGTCTGCCACTACATTCTGAGTTCAAATTCTGCCAAGGTCAGCTTTGCCTTTCATCCTTTGGGGTCGATAAATTAAGTACCAGTTACACACTGGGGTTGATGTAATCGACTTAATCCCTTTGTCTGTCCCCTCTATGTTTAGCCCCTTGTGGGCAATAAAGAAATAAGAAACCTTATTCCATGCCAACATGGAAAACACGTTAAATGATGATGATGATAGGATTTTTTAAACATTGAACAGCTGTGAGGGTCCGGTAGAATACATTAAGAATCAAAGGAGTCCATAGACAAAAAATGGTTGAGAACCACTGGTCTAAGCTGTTTCCATTGGTTGTTCATGTCTATTCATTTTACTTGTAAAATGACTTCTCCACTGAGAAGTACTAACTACTTTTCAATAGGATAGATTATCTATGGTGATGGATTTTCAATCAGCTGTCCACATCTCTATAGGAACAGCTTATTCAGTTTTCTGCTTTATAAATAATTGTTCTTTCTTCTCTGCCATTTCACAGATATTCTTCCTTGCATGAATGTCATTAAGCCTTGGCATCAATTTCAAGATAGTGAGTTTTAGCAACACAGTTTTGAAGATCAAATTCTCCTCGTAAACATAATTTATTGAATTATATATCTGACATTTTGACACTCAGAACACTATCATCAGTATTTCTATTTCCAATATTTCTTATTGACAAAAGTGCTGTTTTGTTTCCTTGATTGTTTTATGACATCTGAGAAACACATTCACCATTTGATGTGTTTCTGAAGCATAACTCAAGAGAACGCCAACTTATAAATTGGTTTTGTCATTGTTCAACATGGTTGGTCTACTACTAACAATATATAGTAGTAGCTGATTAAGATATCATTAATTTCTTTCTTTCTTTCTCTCTCTCTCTCTCTATCTCTATGTGTATGTATATATATTTATATATACGCATGTGTGTGCAATATATTATATATCATCATCATCATCATCATCGTTTAACGTCCGCTTTCCATGCTAGCATGGGTTGGACGATTTGACTGAGGACTGGTGAAACCGGATGGCAACACCAGGCTCCAGTCTGATTTGGCAGAGTTTCTACAGCTGGATGCCCTTCCTAACGCCAACCACTCAGAGAGTGTAGTGGGTGCTTTTATGTGTCACCCGCACGAAAACGGCCACGCTCGAAATGGTGTCTTTTATGTGCCACCCGCACAAGCCAGTCCAGGGGCACTGGCAACGATCTCGCTCGAAAATCCTACGGGAGCCAGTCAGGCGGTACTGGCAACGGCCACGCTCAAAATGGTGCATCTCATGTGCCACCCGCACAAGAACCAGTCCAGGGGCACTGGCAACGATCTTACTTGGCTTGCCGGGTCTTCTCACGCACAGCACATTTCCAAAGGTCTCGGTCCGTAGTCATCGCCTCGGTGAGGCCCAATGTACGAAGGTCTTGCCTCACCACCTCAGCCCAGGTCTTCCTGGGCCTACCTCTTCCACGGGTTCCCATAACTGTTAGGGTGTGGCACTTTTTCATGCAGCTATCCTCCTCCATTCTCACCACATGTCCATACCAGCGCAATCGTCTCTCTTGCACGTCACAACTGATGCTTCTAATGTTCAGCTTTTCTCTCAAGATACTTACACTCTGACGGGTATTCACATTGACATTACACATCCAACGGAGCATACTGGCTTCATTCCTTGCGAGCTTACGTATGTCCTCAGCAGTTACAGCCCATGTTTCACTGCCATGTAGCATGGTTGTTCGTACGCATGCGTCATACAGTCTGCCTTTTACTCTGAGTGAGAGTCCCTTTGTCGCCAGCAGGGGTAAGAGCTCTCTAAACTTTGCCCAGGCTATTCTTATTCTAGCAGCTACACTTTCAGCGCACCCACCCCCACTACTAACTTGGTCGCCCAGATAGCGGAAGCTATCGACTACCTCTAGTTTTTCACCCTGGAATGAGATAGAAGTTGTTTCCTGTTTGTTTGCAGTCTTTATTGCACCTGAACATCTGCCACAAACAAAAACTAACTTGCTAGTTAACCTGCCTTTGATGTTGCTGCACCTCTTATGTGTCCATAGCTTGCACCGGGTACATCTTATAGAGTTACTACCTACTCCTTTTCTACATACTGAGCAGGGCCATCTACCTGAAGGGGTTTGTGTTTTATCTACCTTCCTACTTATTAGGATTTTGGTTTTAGCTAGTTTGACTCTAAGGCCCTTCAATTCTAGACCTTGCTTCCACACCTGAAACTTCTCCTCTAGTTCTGATATATATATATATATATATATATATATATATATATATATATATATATATATATATATATTGGGTCATCCCATAAGCAATGCGGTTTTTTCAATTGCATGAAAAGTCAGAGGGGGATGGGATAAACTACCTGCATCTACTTGTTATAAAAGCAGGTAGTAATTTTACCTTGTCCTTATTCTTAGTGCCAGTTTTGAAGAGTGCAGTTCAATATATATATATATAGATATATATATATATATATATATATATATATTTATTTATTTACATAAAATATGTGTAAGATTATTACTTTTAATCTTGTCCTAAAAAAACTTGTCTGACAAGCGAAGAATGACGATTTTGATCCAAAACTATTGGATGACAGTGTGGGAGAAGAGAAATAGGAGATACATTGCTAGGTGTAATGGAAGAGAGACAATGATAATAGTGTAATGAGAGGTCAGTAATAGTGCAGGACATTGGTGGGGGGTAATGGCAGCGACATATTTGTTGGTGAGAGAGAGAGAGAGAGAGAGAGAGTAATGGCAGTGACATATTTGTTGGTGAGAGAGAAAGAGAGACCACGTGGGAGATAGTTGTGGAAAGTGTGTGTGAAATATGTTTATAATGGATTGCAAAGGGTTTGCTAGAGAGAGTTTACATGCTGTTGGAGAGAAGTGTGAGCTGAATGATGGCAGTGCACTTGTTATTCCAAGCAGATCTAATGTTGAAGTTGACAGCTGTATGATCAAAGGTGGGATTTAAGGTAATAATGGCAGGGATAGTTACTAAGATGCTGAAAACATATGGTGAAGAAAGATAGAACTTGCTAGTTGCTCACTCAGTCAATCAGGTAGTACATACAGAAAGGTGTCATATCCAAGAGCTTCTGACACAATAGTACCACCCAACCCATACTGGTTTGGAAAAACAGACACGAAACAATGATGATGATACATACACACACAGTTTTGGTATATCTAACTCTGCTTAAAAGGTATTGGCTAACCATGGTAAATGTAAGACATTGCTGAGGGTTGTTGTGCTGTAGAATGAGAGAAAGAGATAGAGAGAGAGCTTGCTGAGTCAGTTACTATTTGCTTTCAGAGTTGTACTTGTGTTTATCTTAGTTTCCATCTTTAGATTGAATGTATTAAATACATCAGCTGTTTCCTTGCTTAGCTCAAACTACTCATTATACCATTTTGCATTTCTCATTTTGTTTTTATGTATTGACTTATTAATTTTTGATTAAAGTATGTTACTCTGAAGATAATTGTGACTTCTAGTACTGATAAGACATTTACTATTAAAGGTACATGACTTATTGGTTAGAGTGTCGGGCTCACAAATTATGAGGTAGTGAGTTCAATTCTTGGACTAAGCTGTGTGTTGTGCTCTTGAGCAAGACACTTTATTTCATGTTGCTCCAGTTCACTCAGCTGTAGAAATGAGTTGCGATGTCACTGGTGCCAAGTTGTATCTGCCTTTGCCCTTCCCTTGGACAACGTTGGTGGAGTGAAGAAGAGAGGCTGGTAGGCATGGGTGACTGCTGGTCATTCATAAACAACCTTGTTTGGACTTGTGCCTTGGAGGGGAACTTTCTAGGTGCAATCCCATGGTCATTCATGACCGAAGAGCGGGGCTTTACCCTTTACTATTAGATATATTCCTCCTTTAGGAAAGAATTCTATTAATTTGTTCCTCATTTTAGTCACATATTCATTGGAATAAAGTCACTTAAATGTCTCATTGAATCAGGTTGTTAAGTTGACTGAACAGAGTATTTTTATGATCTTACATGCAGGCACGCACATATGCATGTGCGCACGCATACATCATCATTTAATGACCTCTTTTCCATGCTTACATAGCTCAGATGGAATTTGTTGAGGTACAGTTTCTGTGGCTGATGCCCTTCCTGTCACCAACCATTACACGTTTCTATGCAAGGTAATGTTTCCTCATAGCCAGACATGTTTTTCATGAAAGACTGAAAATGGACCACATTGTATGTATGAGGGTGATGCTGGTTTACAACCATTACATGATGTCAAGGCAAGAGTACACACACACAAAGGGTTTCTTATTTCTTTTCTGCCCACAAGGGGCTAAACACAGAGGGGACAGACAGAGCATAACTGGTACTTAATTTATCGACCCTGAAAGGATGAAAGGCAAAGTCGACCTCGGCGGAATTTGAACACTGAATGTAGCGGCAGATGAAATACCGCTAAGCATTTCGCCTGGTGTGCTAACATTTCTGCCAGCTCTCCGCCTTTCTTTTCTTTTAGTTTCTGCCTACCAAATCCCCTCACAAGAATTTGTGAGGGGATTTAGAAGACACTTGCCCAAGGTACCATATAGTAGGACTAAACCTAAGACACATGGCTGGAAAGCAAGCTTCTTAATTGCTCAGCCACACCTGTACTTATATGTATATATATATTTGATTATATGTATTTATTTTCTCTTAGTTAACAATTAACTCTGACAAAATAAATTGGTTAATAGATACCAGGGTAGCAAAGATCACAAAATGACTGTGGTGTAACTCCTGTTTATGAAGTTAAAACTCCCTGTTAGTTTGGGCTATTTGAGTAAATATAAAATTTAATAAAGGGAGTAATACGCATATACATATGCATATTACTCCATTTATTAAATTTTATATACATACATATATATATATATATATATATATATAGTCATGGCTGTTGCTAGTGCTGTCTGACTGGTACCCGTGCCGGTAGCATGTGAAAAGCATCGTTCAAGTGTTGAGCCTCAAGGATGCAGTAACAGGTGACCAAGACCTTTATCGATATGCCATGCATGTGTAGACCTGTCAAGCCAAGTGAGACCATAGTCGTGTCTGCTGCCAGTGTCAAGTTATTGGTATCTGTGCTGGTAGCACGTAAAAAAACAGCCACTACACTCTCAGTGGTTGGTGTTAGGAAGGGCATTTAGACATAGAAACCTTGCCAAATCAGATCAGGTGCAGCCCCCAGCTTACCAGTTTTCAGCCAAACTGTCCAACCCATGCCAGCATGGAAAGCAGGCATTAAATGATGATTGTGTGTGTGTGTGTTTATATATATATATATATTGATTACAACTTGAAAAGACTGTATTGGTTGAGTGAAATGTGTTTTCTCATGCCAGATAGAATTGATGAGCTGCCTGCTGTACTCATTTGAGAAAAATATACACTTTGCCATGGGCATAGTGCCAAACCAAAGTATATGTAGAATCATTTTTGGTATTAAGTAGCAAGACAAAATTTTCAATATTAATGTATTTCATTAGGCATGCTTTCATTGTAAGACTGCTAACATTGACTAAAAGAATAGCAGCTGCTTCCCCAAAACAGTATTTGTAGAGAATTTGATAATGATACAACTAGTGGTAATCTCTGACTGTTACAAGGACTCTATCAAATTCCATTCAAGCAACATTGATCATCATGACCACTTTTCCATGCTTGCATAGATTAGGCAGAGGTTAACAAGGCAAATTTTCTATGGCTAAATGCCTTTTCTATTGCCAATCTTTACTTGTTTCCAAACAAGGTAATATTTTCCCATGACCAGATTTGTTTTTCCATAATGTTGTTTATTTATTAATCATCGTCATCATCATTTCAGTGTCTATTATTCTATGCTTGCAAGGGTGGGTCAGATGACATATGTTGAAGTGCAATTTCTACGTCTGGATGCCCTTTCTTTCACCAACCTTCACCTGTTTCCAAGGCTGGTTAATATTTCTCCATGACTGTGCAGGTTTCCATGGAAGATTAAAAATGGACACCACTTGCACCTGAAGATACTTGTTTACAACTATCACACAATATGGAGACAAGGAAACTGTAACACACACACACACACACACACACACACACACACACACACACACACACATAACCTTCCTGTGTTTGTTAATACCATTTACACACACACACACACGCATGCACACATGAAGATATCGCTTCTTTGTTTACATAATTGTATTTGAGTGTTTTGAGCGAGGGGGGAAAAAGTTTATTTAAATCTTGTTAGTGATTCTAAATTAAAATTTTTATGTTTGTGTTGATGATTTTCATTTAGTACAGCATAAAATGTCACAGATGTAGTTCAGTGTTTTGAGAATTGTATTTAGTTTCACAAAGTAATGTAGGTTTTTAATACAATCTAAACTTCATATGTAGAATGTCAATTAGTATAAAACGTTTCTTTTATTTTTGATTAGTTTAAACTATTGTACACAAACACAATCGTCATTTAAAATCCTCTTTTCCATGCTTGCCTGGTTCAGATGGGCTCGCACACACACTAGTGCTATGGGCTTATGTGCGTGAGCATACAGTTTTCCACTACCAAATCCACTCAACAAGGCTTTGGTTGGCCAGGGTCTATAGTAGAAGGCATTTGTTCAAGGTGCTGTGCAGTCGAGTTGAATCTAAAACCACATAGTTGGGAACCAGGCTTCTTAACTTCACAGCCACATCAGTGCCTATAATATGCATATTATAGGCACTGATGTGGCTGTTTTTCCTTTATCTTTTACTTGTTTCAGTCATTTAGACTGCAGCTATGTTGGGGTACTGCCTTGAAGAATTTTAGCTGAATGCATCGACCCCAGAACTTATTTTTTAAGCTTGGTACTTACTTTATCAGTCTTTTTTGCTAAACCACTAAATTACAGAGACATGTACACACCAACACTGATTGTGAAGCAGTGGTGTGGAACACACACACACACACACACACACACACACACAAACAGTTTCTGTCTACCAAATCCACTGAAGACTTTGGACAGCCTGAGACTGTTGTAGAAGACACTTGTCCAAGGTACTGCACAGTAGGACTGAACCTGGAACCATGTTGGGAAGCACACTTCTTATCACACAGTTGTGCACATGCCTATACATAAATATTCCTTTCAGCTGGATTCTTGAATAACTGATAGAAATTTTCTTTATTAATAATGACAAGACTATTGTATCCAAAAAATCTCAATAATTTCTTTCTAATTCTCCATTAAGTCTAAGAAGAAATGTTAGACTTGAGCATTACTAACACTGGAGATTTGATGTGGATATATGTTTTATCTAGACAATTATCCAACCAGACATGTCATACAAATTGATTTCTCACATGTTTTTGCTTGCAACTGAGACTACTCTAATTGTGACACAAGAATTGTTGACAGGCTAGCAGTTTATCAGAAGGAACCAAGATGAGATTGAAGGATATATTAATAATCTTATCAACACTCTTCATAGGAAAAAATGGAAAATGCTATGACTTTGTGTGCATTTTTTCTTTTTCTGTCGTCTGGAAAATTATCTTTATTTAAATGACCCTATTCATCATCATCATCATCATTTAACATTCGTTTTCCATGCTGGGATGGGTTGGATGGTTTGACTGAAAACCGGTAAACTGGGGAGTGGCACCAGGTTCCAATGTGATTTGGTATGGTTTCTATGGCTGGATGCCCTTCCTAACACCAACTACCCCAAGAGTATAGTGGGTGCTTTTTACATGCCACTGGCATGAGTGCCAGTTATGAAAGACCAGCATTGGCCACGACTATGATATCACTTGGCTTAACAGGTCTTCTCAAGCATGGTATGTTCTTTTCTACTGAAATTTTGGGGGAGGACTGGTATTTAATTTATCAACTTCGAAAGTATGAAAGGCAAAGTCAACCTCTGCGGAATTTGAACTCAGAACAGACGAAATACCACTAAGCATTTTGCCCAGTGTTCTAACGATTCTGCCAGCTTGCTGCCTTTCAAACATGGTATATCGCTAAAGGTCTTGGTCACTTCTCACTGCCTCCCTACAATCTATATATCTTCATGGTTGTTGTTTTAATGTCAGATTTGTCTTTGCTCACATTAGTCAATTGGAATTTATTAAAGGCAGATTTTTTATGGCCAGTTCTCCAATCCACGCCTGTTTCCAAGCAAGGTAATATTTCCCCATGGCCAGATATGTTTGCTTAGAATATTGGAAACGAATGACACAGTCTGTATGGTAGTGACAATTATTTTCAACTATCACACAGTACCAAGACAAGGAGGTACAAACATATGTGCATTCTATTCTTTTATTTGTTTCAGTCATTTGACTGCAGCCATGCTGGAGCACCACCTATAGTTGAACAAATTGACCCTAGGACTTATTCTTTGTAAACCTAGTACTTATTCTATCAGTATCTTTTGCCAAACCACTAAGTTACAGGGACGTAAACACACCAACATCGGTTGTCAAGCAATGGTAGGGTGACAAACACAGACACACACACATACATACATACATATATGATGGGCTTCTCTCAGTTTCCGTCTATCAAATCCACTCACAAGGCTTTGGTCGGCCTGAGGCTATCGTAGAAGACACTTGCCCAAGGTGCCACACGGTGGGACTGAACCTGGAACCATGTGGTTGGTGTGTGCATGCACTTGCACACACACACACACACGCATTTGATGATGATTATACACAGCAAGCTTCTTTTCTTCTATCCACCAAACTCAGAAGGCTTTGGTTGGTCCAGGGTTGCAGTAAAAGATAATATTCCAAGATACCACATAGTGGGTCTGAATCTGAAACCATATTGTTGTGAAAGAAAATTTCTGAACCACACAGCCATGCTTATATCTCTATATACAGTTAATTTCTGGTATATACAATGCTTGTTATTTATTTAGCATACAAGAGGTTTTTAATTAGCTTCATATTTTTGTGTTCTTGTCCAGAAGTAAATTGAAATCATTTTATAAATATCCACTTCTCTCTTGTCAGCTTTCATTTATTAACTGAAACTCATTATGACAGTCCTATTCAAATGAAGTATTTCATTCAATACTAGTATATTTTCTTAAATGTCTAGAAATCTAAATATTTAGATTAACTTGTAAGCTTTTGTTTCGTCCATGATTAAATATTTTCTTCCAAAAATTTGATTAAAAAGCTGTTTATAGAACAACAGTAATACTAATTCATTGAAAATCTTGCTTTCACAACAACTGGGTTGGAGGGAGTTGTGGTGGTGGTGGTAAAAATATGAAAAGATATTATTTTTCATCAGAAGTATTATCTCACTGTTCTTTAGAGTTTCAAGTTTTGTGTAGGAGTATTGACAGAAGAAAGCAGATTTTAAAGATTGTATTATGTTTGTATAAAAACTAACCTCATACCCTATCATAATTAGTAAGGGAAAAGGGTAAATAGTTGTTACAGCCTTATTTTAATGGGGAAATTTAATCAACATTGTTAACAAAAAAGATGTACTGGAATTGACACATTTGTAACTAGTTTAAAACCTTAATTTGTTAGGTTCAAATCCTGTTGAGGTCAACTTAACCTTTTAATACTCTAAAACTGAAATAAGTCGTGGAATAACTGAAACATCAGTGCCATCCATCGGTACAACTTGTATAAATCTGGGACTATTGGGGACTTGCTCTCCTGTTTCACTCCCCAGTGGTCTGATACTTTTGAGAAGTTCATTGAAAGCAATAGCGTTGAATTAGTGTGTCCGAAAAATTTGTTGTAAGCATTTTTGCCATATGAAATTTTGCTGTAAAAGAGACACACAGACAGACTGTAAACTAAATAACTCATTTTAAAGAAATTACCTCTCTCTAATTGGTAGATTACTTAATGATGTTGCAGTTTTAAGAAAGCAGCAATGACAAAATATTTTATGAAATTTACTATAACCTTGAATTTGGTATCAGTAAACCCTTTGATCTGGATTTGAACCTGGAAGTACATGGTTGTGAGGTAAACTTCTTAACCATACAACCATGCTTACTGCTTCCCCTCATTGGCAGGGAAAGACTTAAAAAAAAATAGTTTTAAAACATGAATTAGCTTGTGTTTAGTTTGCTTTCTTTGTATGAACACTTCTTTGTGATTCTGTCAAAAATCCAGTGACTGTCCTTTGGAGTCTTGTAACCAACAATGCTGTTCTTCACAAAATACATAAAAATAATAATAATGCTTTCTACTATAAGTACAAGGCCTGAATTTTGGGGAGAGGGGGCTAGTTGTTTACATCAACCCCAGTACTCAACTGGTACTTATTTCATCAACCCTGAAACAGTGAAAAGCAAAGTCAATGCAGGCGTAATTTGAACTTGGAACATAAACAAAATGCTGCTAAGCATTTTGTCCAGCATGCTAATGATTGCCAGCTCACTGCTTTGATAATACTTTTTATTATAGACACAAGAAGTAGAATTTTTGGGAAAGGGGCTGGTTGATTATATCAACCCCCAGTACTCAGCTGGTCCTTATTTTATCAACCACGAAAGGCAAAGTTGACCTCAGCTGCATTTGATCTCAGAATGTGAAGCCAGAAGAAATGCCGTTAAGCATTTTGTGTGATGTGCTAATAAAAATTCATAAGTACAGTACGAATTATTCTGGAGAAAATATTTCTTTATTGCCCACAAGGGGATAAACATAGAGGGAACAAACAAGGACAAATAAAAGTCGATTATATCAACCCCAGTGAGTAACTGGTACTTATTTAATCGACCCCGAAAGGATGAAAGGCAAAGTCGACCTCGGTGGATTCTGGAGAAAATATTAACAAACTACAAGGCCTAAGTGCTTCGTCATCTTTCTTGTCTACAAATATCCAGAAGATGAACTACAATAGTTGAAATGTACTTGCTTTCAATATGAATGAAAGACCGTAATCAGAAATACATGAACTTAACACAAAGCTATTAGACCAAAAACAATAAGCTGTTTGAGATTTACAAAAATAGGGAAAGGAAATAAATCAAAATGAAGTGTACTTTCTAGAAAGTTTTACTGCGAGTACTAGGTAGTTTATCGCTGAAAAATAAGTAAAAAAAAAAAATAATTAATGTGTTTCTATAATGCTGAAGTGGTCAATGAAAGTGCAAATATAAATCATATTTGCAGCTGATTGTTATCAGATTATAGGAGGAAGAGGAGTATGTCATTGAAAAAATATTTAATGTTGTTGGAACTCGATTGGTTTGGAAGCAGATAATAAAAGAAAATTATTTTTTACTTGTTTCAGTCATTGGACTGTGGCCAAGCTGGGGCATGACTTTGAAGGTTTTAAGTCTGATTCTTTATTTTGCTGAACTTTTTACTTATGGGGATGTATACAAACCAACATCAGTGGTCAAGTGATGGGGGGGAGGGATGACAAACACACACACACACACACAATAAATAAAAGGAAAAAAATAAAATGACAGGATTCAAAATTTCTGAAAGCAGCTCATACTTTTGAGAAGATATATTACAGTAGATTATAGATTAAATCCTATGTTAATTTATTGGCTAACAAAATCTATAGATACTTTGAGGTTTCAGCCGACATTTCTTACTTGTTTGTTGATATTCTCATGAAAAATGTTAGGATGACCAAATTGCTTTTTGAAGTCTGGTTCAAAATTTTGTTTCTATCAGAAGGTTGAGAATTTTTCAAAGTTTCAGGTTCTAGCTTTTAACCCTTTAGCACTCAGATTACTCTGTTAAATGTAATGCTTATTTATTCACATTGTTTTTCATTTATCTTGTAGCTTTGAGATTTCAATGATGTAACTGCTTATTTTTAGAATGATATTGTTGTGGAGGACCAGAATATTTAAGCTGGATATGGCTGGTTTAAATGCAAAACGGTCAAGGTGTTATTCATTTTAGACAGTTCCCACAGGTCACTCAAAGATTTCTTAGATGGTTTGTGTGAGAAAGTTGAAATGAAGTTGTTGCCTCTCATTTTAACACCAGAGAACATTCATTTATGACGTAAACTGAATTTAGGGAAAGTTCAAATCTACAAAAAAAAAATTCTTGTTGATGCATAGGATGAAATCATGGCAAATAACATACATCATCATCAGCATCATCATTTTAATGTCCACCTTTCCATATTTTCATGCATCAGATGGAGTTTATTAAAGTAGATTTTCTTTGGTCAGATGCTCTTCTTCCTATGACTAGAAACCCTAACCTGTTTCCAAGCAAAATAATATTTTCCTCAAAGCCAGACATGTTTTCACAGAATATTGAAAGTGAATGACACTGCTTGTATGACAATGACACTCATTTACAGTTATGCTATGTAAGGGCGAGGGAATACAAGCATACACACACAGATATATACAATGGGCTTTTTTGTTTCTGTGTACTGAATCCATTTACAAGGCTTTTGGTTGGCATGGGGTTATAGAAGAAGGCACTTTCTCGTGGTGTCACATATAAGGCACCTAGAACTATGTGGTTGGGAAGCAAACTTCTTAACCACACAACCATGCCAATATTATCAGAAAAAATTATTCCACATTGTGCTTATTACACCAAAGGTTTCAAAACTGAAATTATTCAACAATGACGGATTGTAGTTTTGATTTGGAGAGATGGACAAGGAGACTGCAATCTCATGACATTGAACTATAAACAAAGATCTTCTTGAGGATGGTGCAACAACATTCTTTGGAAAAATCAAATACCAAAAAGAAAGCTGCATCAACAAAGGAGTGTATTTGATGCACTTTTCCAGGATTGTGAACATGCGAAATAAAAATTAACGGAGGGAGGATGTGATATTGATCATACAATGAAAGTCTGTTGAGCTATGAACAACATAATTAAATGTTACAAGCAAAATATTTGAAAAGAAAATCTTCAAAGCAAGTCTACTTTACATTATTTTACAAAAAAAAATCGTTTTTTATTATATAAAAAAAAACTACATTTATGACCTTGGCAGTATTTACCAATTTTATATATTATTGTTGCTATTTAACAGTTTTGCTATTATATCAGAATATTCTACTGACATCAGCAATATTGACCGATTGACTTTAATATCAGTGTTCTTTTGTACCAATTAATTTGGTAAATGGTATCATAGTTTGAAATATGACACTAATATTTTAACTATACTTAATCAGTTATGTATTTTGGTAAATTTAAGACTGGCATGTCAGCTTATGAATAATAATAATAAAATTTGGTGATATCTTTTGAAGCTCACAGTTGTTCTATTGCTGAGAATAAGGTCATTGTGTGATGTAAGAGTTAATCATTTATTTGGTTTCACTCTCAATTTGAAAATATTTTCTTTCTATTTATACACAACAGAGTAGCCTTCAGGTTAATGTCCTGTTGACTCTGTTGTATTTATTTTAGTGAAATATTTGTAACTATTTTTGTTTCATGCTATTATGAGCTGGTGTTTGGAACTCATTATAGAAACAGGTTTCTTTAAAGCTCTGGTTAAATGTGACCATAAGCATTATATTGCTAGGATCATTAGTGCCAGATAAAATATCTTGTGATGGTTAGCTATAGCTCATGTTCTGAGTTCAAATCCTGCTGTGGTCAGCTTTACCTTGAAGGCACATGGCTAAGTGGTTAGGATCTTTGGCTCATGATCATAAGGTTCTGAGTTTTATACTTGATGGTGTGTCATGTCCTTGAGCAAGACACTTCATTTCACATTGCTCCAGTCTACTCACCTGAGAGAAATGACTAGTACCTGTATTCCAAAAGGCCAGTTTTGATACACTCTGTATCATGCTGAATATCCCTGAGAACTATGTTAAGGGTGTATGTGTTTGTGGAGTGCTCAACCACTTGCATGTAAATTCTGTGAGCAGGTTGTTCCGTTGATTGGATCAGCTGAAACATACGTTGTTGTAACCAACAGAATGCCAGTAACTGTGTGTCCATCTCTGAGATCAATAAAGTAACCCCACCGCCTAGTCAAGTAATGGGATCTGTGTAATCTAACCTTTGCACTTAAAATTTTGAGCCTTATGTTTGTATTAGGAACAATTATGTGAAGTTGTGAAGGAAAGAAAAGACTTGGACTTTATTGAAAAAAATCAGAATTACTAGTTTTAGAATCAACAATTTTCTTTGTTGCTGAAGGCTAGGTTCTTGGAATTCTCTATGAAAAACGAAGTGTCAGAAATCTATTTGTTTAAAGATTTTGCATTAGTGGCTTTCACACAATGTGTCAATGATGAACGGCACAAGTAGGAATTAATAAGCAAAAAACTTCATATGTTAGTTACAGATTGTGTAGATGTCATTATCTCACTTTTGTCTCCTCATTTAGTGTTTTTAGGATGTTTACAAGATGAAGGATTATTGGTTATTGTACTTTAGTTCCATTTTAAAGGGAGATTTTGTTGCTATTTCTAGAGAGTGTAGTAACCACACAAAGGTTCCCTTCTTGGCTCATAGAGTCAGATGAATGACTTGATGTGATCTATCGATTCAGTTGTCACATAAAACTGTCTAGCGAAGGACATACAACATTCACTACAGTGGGGGGTTTTTTTAATGTGCAGTATAGTAGTAGTCTTTGAGTTTGTTTCTTCCACTCTCTAACCAGATCTTGTTGGCTTAGCAGAGATAAGAAAACAACATTAGTAGAGAGCAACATTAGTTGTTCTTCGTACTTGTTAATTAAGATAATTAGATAGAAACAGTTCACACAAACAGATACACAAAACCACTCAGTGAAGCAATTGACATTGTTTAAAATATTAAAAGATTATTAAACCTTTTCATTACCATATTTTTGATGAAATGAACTGCCATTGTTTCAATTAATTTTGAAAATTATGAAGAATTTAGTAAATAGAATATTAGCATGGAATTTTGATGGAAGGTTTTAATTTTAATCACTTTAAAGCAGGAAGTTTGTATTATAAATGTTTTGGTTCCATCTTGTCTGGAAATTCTGGTCAAAAGGAGGGTCCACGTATGATATCTAAATACTTTCCATCTTTCACCATGCTTTCATGTTGACTCATTAATATAAGAAAGTTTTTTATATTAAATGTATTTCATGGACTAATTTCTGGTCATGATAGCAAATATTTCCCAAATTAGGGGTATAACTGAGTATTTAATTTTTTGAAATAAAACTGCATTTAGTCATGCATAGCTTATTTGCTGGAGGACATTTGCCAATTCTTTTTTCTAGTTCTATGGCCCACCCATAACTGATGTTTGCACAGAATACTTTGTTCAACTAATTGTCTTACTGCAATTATCTGATCTTATGCGTTGCTTAAAGAAGTTGCTGTTGTAAATGTCATTCAGCCTGCTAAAAATAGCAGCTGAATATCACTCTTGCAAAAGAAGACAGGATGATCTCAACTGGAATGCTTTTGATCAGTCAGGATTGCATGGTGGTGTTGTGGTTGATCTTCAAGGAAATAGTTTCCATTTATTTTTTTTCAAATTGCTGATACTATTCATTACAACTTCTGACAGAAGTATCCCTGTTTTTCAGTAATAGAGTGCAGTTTGGTCTCTGATTGCACAGAGCTAGAGCAGATACACTGCAAGGCGTCTTTTTTTATTGCTGTCAAGGCTGGACAAGAATTCTTGAAGCAGTATTCTATGGCAGATTACACTTTCTGAGGCTATTCCTTATTTTCAACTAAGGTTCTTCATTCCCTCGCTCTTCAACTTTGAAATCACTGAACTACAGGACATTAAGTAGAACAAATGCCCTGTTCTACAGGGCATTTGTAGAATGCCTTATTTAGGGCAAATGCTATTGTACCCAAGTGGTATCACTGCATGGAAGAGAGACACATATTTGTGCACATGAATGTGCACACACATACAATAGGTGCAAGCATAGCTGTCTGTTTTGCTTCTCAACCATGTACTTTTGGAGTCGGTCCTACTGTATGGAAGTGTTTTCTATTATAAGCCAAACAAATCTTTGTAAGTGGATTTGGTTGCTGGAAACTGAAAGACACCCATTGTGTGTGTGTGTGTGTGCGTGTGTGCGTGCATGGGTGCAAGTGTGTATGGGTGTGTGTCTTTGTGTCTTATTGTCTGGATGTCATACATTAATTGTAAACAGTTACTCTCATACAAGCAGTTGTTCATTTGCAATCTTTCTGGGGAATGTCTGGTCATTGTGCTGGTTGTGTTTGAAGGACTAGGAGAAATATTATCTCACTCAGAAACGAGTGATAGTTGGCAACAAGACGAGCATCCAGCCATTGAAAATCTGTCCGCCTCAGTGAATCTTGTTAGATCTATGCAAACATGAAAAAAAGACATTAAGATGATGATGATGATACATGCACACACATTGGTCTCTTGGTATAGTTCCTTGCAACCAAATTGGTTGACCCAGGACTATAGTAAAAGATAATTAGTGCCACACCATAGGATCAAACTGGAACCACATGGTTGCAAAGTGAAGTTTTTACCTACATAGCCTTGCCAGTGCCTATTATATAAAATATATATAGCTTTTTGTCATAATGAAATAATTTCTCTTTGAGAAGTCAACTATTCAGCAATACACATTAATGAAAAGAAGCTGTTTAGATGTAGCTGTGTTAGTGCACAATATAAATAATGCAATTTTAATATTTCTAATTTTCTCATGATTTTAGTGACAAGAAAATCTCCCAGTTTAATCTCACTATTCTGCTTTTACTGTTGCAACTAGATATTTTCAAATGATTTCCCTTGTGGATGCAAAACTCTTTGATTGTAACAAATTTTATCAAATTTCACGTTTTTAAAGATATATTACCTCTGGGTATAATTCCTCCATATCTAAGTTTTAGATAACTTTATTTTTTTGACTGGAACAGTAAATTTACTATAATAGAATTTCATATCATCATCAATATCAATATATTAAAGCGATATGAAGGTAGAAAACTGGAGTGTTGGTTCTGAGCGAAATCTTGGTAAAATCAAATTGTCCTTTCAGTTGCTGTAAGCCAATGAAATGACTCCTTGTTTTATGAACTAATGAATTTGGCCATCTGCATCCCTTTCCCTTTACAAAAGGGGGCCCATTCTTCAGTCAAAAGAAGGCTTATTCTTTTACTTGTTTTAGTTATTGGACTATGGCCATGCTGTGGCACTGTCTCGAAGGGTTTAATTGGATTTTAAGTCTGGTACTTATTCTATTGGTCTCGCCAAAACTGTGAGTTATGGGGATGTAAACAAATCAATACAGTTCTTGCAGCAGTGGTGATGGGGGACACATACGTACACAGTAGGCTTCCACACAGTTTCTGCCTACCAAATTGACTCAGAAGGCTTTGGTCAGTCCATGCGTTTAGTAGAAGACACTTGCCCAAGGTGCTATGCAGTGGGACTGAACCCAGAACCATGTGATTGCAAGGCAACCTTCTTGACCACACAGCCATACCTGCATTTATATACATTTTGATATCAGGAACTAGCTCCCTACCAAAATAGTTACTTGGTATATTCCACAAGGTTTAACTCCTGACTGGCAGGTTATTTCTGCTTTACCATCAACCACCGGAGAGTGCTTCAAAATGGTTACTCATGCTGCTAGAAACAGCAGCCTAATCACACTCTTCTTAATGGATGATGGGAGTCCAGATTACATTACTGGTACACTTTTGATCAAAGTTCAGTCATCTCAATCAGGATTGGCACATTGAGGGCAAACAGCATTCAGACACATCACCTGTTGAATTCAATATAATTCTCTCTCATATACAAATCATTGATGTTTTGTACATTAGTGCTTTCACAGCTCACTGACATTTCTTGTTTATAGCGTCACTTTTTCATATATGTTAATATCTTCACCATTTATCTTTAGTGTTTGCTTTGAGTTTATATATATATATATATATATATATATATATATATATATATATATATATATATATATATATTATATATATATATTATATATATATATATATATTTATATATATTTACCAATAGTTTTATGTTTACAGCTTTCCAGTGTGTCAATCACTGCTTTGTGTATTTCTAATGGAAAGAGTGGTGTGAGTTTTTTGCCAATATATGTTAGTGAAAGGTGTATGTGTGTGTGTATGTTGCTGAAGCCATGGCTGTGTTTAAGAGGTTCCAACCACTTCACTTTGGGCAAGTGTTTCCTAATATAGGCCAACCAAAGGCTTGTTGGTGAGTACCTTTGGTAGACAGAAACTGAAAGAAGCTTGTTTTTTTTAATATATATATATATATATATATATATATATATATATATATATATATATATATATGTGTGTGTGTGTATAGTGTCAACATTTTATATTTGCTTTTCCATGCTGGCATGGGTTTCTGAGGCATGGGTTTTATGGCCTGATAACCTTCATGTCACCCAAGCCTTTCATCAACTTGTATCTATTCTAAAATTAAGATAACACATGGTAATATAAATCCATGTATATGCATGTATCTGTGGGCACACATATCTCTGTGTGTGTCTATATATATATATATGTGTGTGTGTGTGTGCGTTATGTATTTGTATGCATATGTATACATATATATGTGTATGATTATATTTTTATGTGTTTGTGTGTATATATTTGATGAACTTTCAGCAAATGCAAGGCTATAGAAGACACTTGTTCAAGATTCTGCACTGCGTGATTGGACTGAGAACCTCGTCTATGGTTGTGAAGGAAACTTCTTGAACACAAAACCATTCTGTGCTTACAATGCACAGAGTTACACAAGGCTACATATGCATTTCATACAGAAAAATACCAGTCTTTTAATTAGGCTTAGCAATTATTACAGGTAGAGTAGGAAGTTGAGATATTTATTATTCATTCAATCAATTAGTCTACTTATAAAGGATTATAGATGAAAAGACAATATGACTGAGAAAGAAAGAGGCAGATCCTGTTCATGTTAAAGGAAATATAAATAATGTTACATTGTGCTTTAATAGTTAATTAGCCTTTAATAACTGATTTTGAATCATTTGGAATACGTGTGTGTGTGTGTGTGTGTGTGTGTGTATAGGCACATGGCTTAGTGGTTAGTGTTGGACTCCTGATCATAGGATTGTGGTTTCAATATCTGGATTGGGTGATGCATTATGTTCTTGAGCAAGACACTTCATTTCACATTACTCCAGTCCCTTCGGCTAGTAAAAGTGGGTAATCCTGTCATAGACAGGCGTCCTGTCCAGGGAGGAATATATACTCCTGAGAAACTGGCCTCATGCTCCTTGCAGAGTAATGTGGACTAACCACTGTATGTCATCATCATCATCATCGTCGTTTAACGTCCGCTTTCCATGCTAGCATGAGTTGGACGATTTGACTGAGGACTGGCGAACCACTGGCAACGATCTCACTCGGATGTCTTACTGGCAAAGGCCATGCTCGAAATGGTGTATTACATGTCACCTGGAGAAATAATAGGAAAATAGAGATTAACGCAAAATGCTAAACTGGAAGCATATTTTAATAAAGATTTCTAACCGGCTTTCATTGCGAAGCAAATTTTCAAGAAGGAGAATGAAAATGTTTTTTACAAAGAAGTACAAAATGAAGAAAATAATATATAAAAAAATAAATATACCAATACATTATATTGTCTTTGAGCTTTTGAAATTCCATGGTAGTTCATCTATATAATGGTTGGAAAAATAAGGATGCATGAAAATTGAGAGTTGTGTTAGGTTTAAAAAAAGGGTTAAAAGTTTGTGTTAAGCAGGAAGTGTGGTGTCAAAACAGGAAGTGTGTGTAAAGGGAGACAGATGTCTTTAGTTGGAGTTATGAACTCTTTTTCAACTTCCTGTTGAAAAAGAGTTCATAACTCCAACTAAAGACATTTGTCTCCCTTTACACACACTTCCTGTTTTGACACCACACTTCCTGCTTAACACAAACTTTTAACCCTTTTTTTAAACCTAACACAACTCTCAATTTTCATGCATCCTTATTTTTCCAACCATTATATAGATGAACTACCATGGAATTTCAAAAGCTCAAAGACAATATAATGTATTGGTATATTTATTTTTTTATATATTATTTTTTTTATATACTATTTTCTTCATTTTGTACTTCTTTGTAAAAAACATTTTCATTCTCCTTCTTGAAAATTTGCTTCGCAATGAAAGCCGGTTAGAAATCTTTATTAAAATATGTTTCCAGTTTAGCATTCTGCCTTATTCTTCATTTTCCTATATATATATATATATATATATATATATATATATATATATATATATATATATATTGAGAAGGTCAAGTGTTTTTATAGTTTATAATACTCTGTCAGTTACCATTATCACTACTAGCTGTCAGAATTGTTAATTTGATTAAAGTAAATACAGTGTGTCACAAATGCCCTATAATCATTATTGTCATCCTCACTTAATGTTCACTTTTCTTTGCTTGTATGTGTCAGATGGAATTTATTGCCACAGATTTATTTATTTATTTATTTTTTGTCTTTCTAATGGCTGGATATCCTTCCTGTTGTCCACCCTCATCTTCTTCCAGGCAAGCTAATATTTCCCCATGGCCACACAAGTTTTTCATGGAAAACTGGAAACAATGTCACTGGTGTGATGGTCATGCTTGTTTGCAATCATCACATAATGTTAAGAAAAAGGCACACACACAATAGACTACGTTCAGTTTCCATCAAGCCAGTCCACTAACAAGACTTTGGTCAGCCCAGGGCTATAACAGAAGATACTTTCCCAAGGTACTGCAGAGTGGGACTGAATCTGAGATCATATAATTGGAAAGCAAACTTTCTAACCACACTGAGGATGTGTGTGTGTGTGTGTAAACCCACATAACTTCTGAAGTTCACAACTGATTTTCTCCAAAATGGGAACATACATTACTTATGTTTCAGAGATGGTTTTAGACTCTTAAAATTTTTCACATAATGAGTAAGGGGCTCCTTGAGGGCAGAAAATACCCTTTCCTGGGGTACATATTGCTTCTGTTCAAACTGGAAAAAATAGTTACTGAAATGATATAAGTAGGTTGTATTAAATGGATGAACCAATGTAGACTTCAAACTGCGATGTCTGAGTGGTAACAATAATAGCCTGTTCTCATAGTACCATAGGTAGCAATTCGTTGGAATAAAAACCGTTTGGAATGCACCATGTTTATTAAAAATATATTAAAATATCAAATCCTGAGCAACTATTTTCTTTTGGCTTCAATATCAAAGTCTTCCTTCTAAGCATAGATGAAGCCCATACAAATATTCTTCAGCTATTGGTTACAAACCGAAATATTGCATGTACATTAACCGACTAATTTATGGTGTCTAAGACCCAACCACGTTTGTAAGAGACCGTGTCCTTAATGTGATCTTGCATACCCTGACGCTGCATGCAGAATTGTTTTCGTTTGGGAGCTGAGTTGTCCTCACAATGGTCTCATGCTGTTTACACGAAGGAGTGCATGGTTGAGCCACGACTATTGATTCAAACTTAAGTTTTGCATGACAGTGTTGTTTTTAAGTGCTTTCTTGCCAATCGCTCCTACTTACCACGTCATTTCTTTCATGTAGATTTCTCTCGTGGTGCTGTTGAGCATGCCTACAGGCTTAATTTATCACATAGCCGACAGTCGCAACGAGAATATATCCACTGAAAACTTTTTGTTGTGTTAAAAACTCACATACCCTCACCCAGTTTTCCATGACAAGGTTAAGGCCTGGAATTTTCCAAACAGATACATGTCATGTCACTTAGTCAAATTAACCCTTCATTTACTCCACAAATGTTTTGTCATCAATGCTGCACTTCCTCGTATCACGTTTCAACTTAACTGTACCATATTTACAAATTATGCCATTTAAACCCCAAGCGATGCTGGGTATGTCTGCTAGTATGCTATGAAATTAGAATAAAAGCAGGGCTTGGTACAAACAGTTATTTAAATATTAGCAAGTAAGCTAGGGCAGCAAGCTGGCAGAATTGTTAGCATGTTGGGCAAATGCTTTGTGGTATTTTGTCAATCTGTGCATTCTGAGTTCAAATTCCACTGACGTTCGCTTTACCTTTCATTCTTTCGCGTTCAATTTAAATAAGAACCAGTTGAATACTGTAACTGACTTACCCCTGCCTCCAAAATTGCTGGCCTTGCATTAAGATTTGAAATCAATATGAGAAAGTGAACTACTTTCAAAAGCTGGCTCTGAGTGAACATGGTCTTGGATGAGAAGTCTGATCCAGTTACACCTTCCTACCACAAAAAGGCAACTACATTTATCAACAACAGCAAGCATCTGCTTCCGCTGCTTAACTACTCTGAGTGAATAACAACAAACAAAAGGGAAATAAAAACTTTTTGTTTTACTGTTCTGATTTGTAGCCCAAGCAAGAAGAGACTATATTCTATCATTGCTGGTATCACATATCTATGAAAAGTACACTTTAGAACTTAATTGTTTTATAGCCATTCGCTTGTGGGTCCCTTTTAATCTTTGAAATGTTGAGAGAGCAAAAAAAATGTGTATGAGAATAATGAAACTAATTATTTTATAGGATTTAGAGATAGCTGCAGCATGTTAATGAAGATTTATAATGCTGTTTTGCCTGTTCCAGACTCAGTTGTGGCCTTCTTGGGCTTGTTGTTTGAAGTTTAGAAATAAATTTTTTAAATACCAGAACTCCAAAAATGCTTTTTCTTTCTTTTTTTTTTTTAAATTTTTTTTACAAACATACAGATAGTGAGCATTCTTATATAAACTATATTTTAGACAGACATATAGATGTTGTGTGGTTGTAAAATTATAGCTCTTAACATTGTGTGTGTAGTTATATAAACTAGTAATGAAGCTTTGAAATTAACATATTACTTTATATACACACACACACACACACACACACACACACACACACACACACACACACACACACACACACACACACACACACACACACACACACACACACACACACACACACACACACACACACACACACACACACACACACACACACACACACACACACACACACACACACACACACACACACACACACACACACACACACACACACACACACACACACACACACACACACACACACACACACACACACACACACACACACACACACACACACACACACACACACACACACACACACACACACACACACACACACACACACACACACACACACACACACACACACACACACACACACACACACACACACACACACACACACACACACACACACACACACACACACACACACACACACACACACACACACACACACACACACACACACACACACACACACACACACACACACACACACACACACACACACACACACACACACACACACACACACACACACACACACACACACACACACACACACACACACACACACACACACACACACACACACACACACACACACACACACACACACACACACACACACACACACACACACACACACACACACACACACACACACACACACACACACACACACACACACACACACACACACACACACACACACACACACACACACACACACACACACACACACACACACACACACACACACACACACACACACACACACACACACACACACACACACACACACACGCGCACGCGCACGCGCACGCGCACACGCACACAGAGAGAGCGCGAGAGAATAGATACCGTATTTAAAAAATAAATAGGGAGTCAAGTTGTTCAACTAAACCCTTTGAGGTGATTCCCCAGTATGGCTACAGTCCAATGACAAACAAATAAAAGATGTGTTTGTGAGCATGCACATGCACAAGCAGGTTAATACCCAAAGTCATTATGGATATTTTAGATCTATAAATATAAATCAGTATATTGAATTATGTATAGATGTATTAGTTAAAAGCAGTTTAAGGTGTGGTATGATGGTGTACCACAGAGGAAAGAAATATCGAATGATTTAATCAGCAGAGCTTTTGTTTTGATTTTACAGAACATACCATTTACATCATAGTCTGCAAAGAAACTGAGGTGCTCATCGTTATATCGGACTTTCTGAGATGAGGAAATAATGTATTTAATGAATTGTTGCAAGTTATTTGTTGGAAGTAACTTGAGGACAGCATCCCTGGGGAGAAAGGATTGGACAACATTTAGTATGGGGTAGGATGGGACAATCTGTTAATGGTAACAATAAGGGGAAAGGTTGGTGTAGAGGTGTTATAGCAGGTGATGTATTCTTGCATTTAATTGTTACTATTAATTGGATCTGTTTAATGAGATAGCAAATGACTGAAACTTTGCAAAAATCTAAAAGAATCTTTTGTATCAGAACACTTCAGCATTAAACTAGAAATCTGTGAGTATAATTAGTCTACCATGAAATGCTATGTGGAAAGAAAAAAAAAAATAGTTGAAGAAATAAATGAATAATGTTAATTTAGAAATTTTTGGAAAATCGTTAACAGTAATGCGGTTGATTGATTCGTAAACATTGATTTGCTTAAATTTTTGGTTGGTTAAAGAAAATCTTTCCAAGAGTAAAATGTAAATTAGGATTTCCGAAATGTTAATTTGAATTGTTGTTGTGAAAAGGAAAATTCTGTAATTCTTACTGTATAAGATATATGAATGTGGTAAAATATATATATGTGCGCAATCACACACACACATTTTGATAAGTGCTGTTGCTCAAAACTCTCAGCCCTCAAGTCACTCTGTTGCTTCAGCTAAATATCGACCCTTTGGCATTTAGGTTACTTTGTCAAATGTAATACTTATCTATTCACATTATTGTGAAATAATTATGTATTATAGCTCCGAGATTTTAATGATGTGATTGTTTTTAGAATGACATTGTAGGGTAGCTATGAGAAGCCAGATATGGGCGCTTTGAACATAAAACAGGTAGAATATTTGGGATAGCTTTGGCTGGTTTAAATGCTAAAAGGTTAATAATCTCTTTCTTTCTCTCTCTCTCTCTCTCTTTCTCTCACTCTCTTTCTCTCTCTCTCTCTCTCTCTCTCTACACTCTCTGATTTGAAATTTTGTATTAAATTCATGGGATACCTTTGCTTTGTTGTCATGAATGGTCATGCCAACCATTTAACAAGAGGAATTGGTAGATCACCAGACAAAATATATTGTGATACATCTCTTTGCATTCTCACTGAGGACAGTTTTGCCTTTCATCCTTCATGAGTTGATAAACTGAGTGCCAGTCAGGTACTGTGAAAGCACATGGCCTAGTAGTTAGGGTGCTGCACTAATATCATGAGATTGTGGTTTCGATTCCTGAACTAGGCAGAGCTTTGTGTTATTGAACAGAAGCACTTCATTTGATGTTGCTCTCATCTATTCAGCTGTAAATGAGTTCCAGTAATAGCTGGGAAGTTAATCCTGCGATGGACTAGCACCCCATTCAGGGAGTGTTATAATCTGTCATTTATACACTATTGAAACTGGATTAAGCTCCTACCTTCTAAGTCCTAAGTATAAACTCCAGCCTGATAAGTCTGGAGTTGACATGGTTGTGTGGTAAGAAGTTTGCTTCTCAACCACATTGTTCTAGGTTCAATTCCACTGTATGGTACCTTGGGTGACTGTCTTCTACTATAGCCTTGGACTGACCAGAGCTTTGTGAATGGATTTGGTAGATGGAAACTGAAACAAACCCATCATGTGTATGTATCTTTGTGTCTGCCCTTCCCCCATTACTGCTTGACAACCAGTGTTAGTGTGTTTATATTCCCGTAACTTAGTGGTTTGGCAAAAGAGTTGATTTGTCTGACTAAAACTCTTCAAGGCAGTGCCCCAGCATGGCTGCAGTCTGATGACTGAAATAAGTCAAAAGGTAAAATAATTAACTGTGACCTCACTAAAATTTGATGATCAAGTTAATAGTTATTAAATGAATGGTGAAACAATGCCAGCATAATTGGACTGAATTTCAGAGCCATAGCTGCGAAGATTAGTATGCGACAGAGATGAAAATTATTGATCAATGGCTAAAGGAAAGATTATCCTATTCTGCGAGAAATGTCATCAGTGACAGTAGAAATGTGTTGCAATCTTAAATGAATGAGAAAATGACGACATTACAACCATCCATAAGAATGTAGAAGTGAAAGACAACTGACAGCTGAACAACCCCAAGATTGTTAGCAAAAGTAGTTGCAGGAATAATTAGAAGTGTGCAATCTGCAGATGTTGAGGAAAACTAGTTTGTAGGCTGCATGTCATAAAACTTGTTTTACAGTTTTTTTTTTTTTGACAACGGTTGCATTGCTTATGTTATGTGTCTGCGTTGTAATACACAATTAAAAGGTCTCACACAGGTTGGGTGTTAATAGTTTCCAACAACAGAAAAATTGTTTGATTCTATTTGTGTAATGGAGAGATTAACTTACTGGGTTTTGTGTTGTATTTCTTTTTTCAACAATAATTTGTTTTTGCTTCTGGTCATTTTCAATTTGCATAAATGAAATCTTTTTACTTGTTTCAGTCATTTGATTGTGGCCATACTGGGGCACCACCTTGACAGGTTTAGCTATATAAATCAATCCCAGTACTTGTTTTTTAAACCTGGTTCTTATTCTATTGACTTTTTTTTTTTTTTACTGAACTGCTAAACCATCACTGGTTGTCAGATGCACACACATCACAGGCTTCCATACTGTTTCTGTCTAACAAATTCACTTGCAAAGCATTGGTTAACTTGGGGCAATAGTAGGACTGAACCCAAATAACATGGTTGTCTAAATGCTTGACGTGGGTTGTTAATATGATTATAATTTTCTTGATTATTAACTTCGTCTTTAGAGATGGTTGTTTTTAAATATTTACACCTACACTACATTTTGATTGGTATTATCTCTGCCAACATCAGATATCTCATGTTTGGATGTGTCTAGCTCTGGACCAGACAAAATGGTGTATAGTTGAAGGAACACAGAAATTTGTCAGTGAAAATTATGTTATTCTTTGTTTAGAAGTAGCTTAGTTTGAATCCAATCTGAAACTATGTACACCTCCAGGAATAAGACACCTCATGATCAAAATTTAGTGTAAGCTACAAACATTAAAAAGTGTTTAAAAAACAATTATTTCAGAATTTTATTGGTATGTTCAATATCATCTCTTGAAATTAATTTCAATTTAAGTTTTATCTTTTCTTTTATGCTAAAATAATTTTTTATTGATTAACAAGCTGGAAAATATAATTTTGAGAGCTTGATTAGTTGTTAGAAAACCCCTGATGTTTTAAATGAAAAGCAATAACCATAAATGTTTACATCGTCATCTCTACAATGTGGATTAGAGAGGTATATATTTTTTTCATGATGTTGACTTGATAAATTTGTTTTATTTAAGCATTGTTTCTTCTCTGTTTCATTTCTACTTTCTGAGGTTATTAGAGTGTTCCATTTGAAAGTTTTTTTTTTCTCTTAGATTGAGTAGGGTTATGATGCCTTTAATCTCTCTCCCATTTCAGTGCCTTCTCACATTACTTCTTTACCTGTTCTTTATATGTTCTCAGCAGACAGTTCTATCTCTCCTGTCTGGCCTCATCTAAGTATTGTATTATATTTTAACCCTTTTGTTACCATCTTGCCTGAGACCTTCCTTGGTTTTGTGATATAAATTTCCTGTTTTAAAATTATCTAAATTAAAAGTTTCCATCATTTATATTAATTTATGCTCCTAAACATCAACTTAATAATGACAGCTATTTTACTAAATTCTATATTTTCAAAATTAACTGAAACAAAGACATTGTATTTTGACAGAAATATAATATCAAAATAGTTAAGAAGTTATTCAAATCAAATGTAACTGAAGATTCAAATTGTATGTATAAAAACCTGCCATTAAAGGCTTATATAATTGCTATAGTTACTCAAGAAGTCACAACTTGCTCTTAGAAGAAAGCCATCTCAAGTTATGTTTTTCATCTAGATGATTGTTACAAGCTCTGACCTCAAACTGGATGCATATAAAATTGATTGTTTTATTTCAATAGCTTTAGCTTTTTAAAGAATATTTATCATACTTAAATAGATGTTGGCCCATAGGACTCTGATTGCTATGAAATATGCCAAGGAATTGTGATAAGCAATATTTACTATGATTGTTACATTTGTGTTGGTTGTTGTAAATGTGACTGACAGATTGATCATACTGATTGCACTTTTAAATTGAAGTGTTAATTGAGGTTCTTCATGGGAGAAGAATTCCTTTGGCATCTTCTATTTGTAGATTTGTTATTCCATTTTCCAGAGCTTCCTTCTAAGTTGGATTGCCTGACAGCTTTAATTCTGTTTGATTGAATTGAAGTCTTGGATCCTACCAATCTTCAAAGTAGCTGTGTATTCTTTCATACACAAATTTCTAAAACTCTCTTGTTCTGGGTTGTTTAAATTAAAGGATCTATCTGTTGTATGAAAAAATGGTTTCAGGAAATACTTTTTATATCAGAGAAGAATGTAGTCTATAATTTCTGTCTGATAATTATCATGAAGTGGAATTTTATTTATGACTATAATATATCTCTTCTGTTATAAAAACATCAGCTACTATTTATTACTTTTCTGATTTCTAATATTTCTATTTCTGATTTGTATAATTTATATTTCTGGATTAAATTTCTCATTGAAAAGGGCAAATGTACTCACCATTTGATTATTAAAGGCAATCAAAAGCATTTTGTTTTTTACCCCATGTTACTGAAAGCAAGACACATCCTTTGTCAAACTTCCTGTGTCTGTGTTCATGCTTGTACATATGCACACAGCACTCTACTTTTATCATTTTTCAAGTTCTCTGTATTGTAATAACTAACTCTTGGTGAACAAATAATTATGCAACTTTCTAGATAACGATGTTGCATTTTTCCTGTGCTTAGGGAGATTTAGACTGTTTTGTACTCTCTTATCTGTATAAAGAGAAATTTAATTGAATCCATTCATTGCTTTATAGTTCACCTTTTCAGTTTACTAGAGTGAAGATTGTGAATAAATTGCCAATGTATATGTAACTATGTGAAAACAGTTAATGTTAAGTGTGATTAAGTAAATATTTTAACATGAGAAATCTCACCTATTAAATCAGGTTTCTAACCATTTATCACTGAATATTGTTGATATTTGCTTAAATGATCTTTGTATACCGAAATGGAAGTCTATTGGACTTATCAGTTACTAGTGTGATCAAATGGTGTGCAAGTAAGTTTAGCATATTAGCCTCACATTATCATCTGCTGCATATCCTATAACAAACAGAAAACTAGAATCAAATTATAATCAAATATAGTTAAATCTGTAAATGAAAACTGAAGTGTTAGTTCTTTTGAGAGAGAGAGAGAGAGAGAGAGATAATGCTATAATGAAAGTATTACATACATACTACTAGTTGCTTTAAGTATCACAGCTAAGGCCATATTAGAGCATTAAGTTCTTTATTTTTAGTTGTGAATTAATTACATTTCCTTTTGTTAAGCCATTCGACTGACTGGCAAAGATTCACACAATAGAAACACTTCACAGATGTGATGTCTCCTCTCTCTGCCTCTTCCGTTGCTATGACAATGGCCTCTGCTCTTCTGAGAGTTACTAGAATAATTTTTCCCTCCACGTATACCAACCCATTCATCTTTTCTCTTCTCATCAACCCTACTGTATCTCACTTCTTAGACCTTGTACTTAACACTCTCCAATTCTTTCCCCATCCCACAGAATTGCTACCCTCTGAAAATGTCTCCCCACCTGCATTTTACCGGCAGACATCAACTTGCAGATGTTTAAACTGAACATCAACTGCATCATCGTAGCCTTTCTGGAAGGGCCTGAAAATATGACAATCACTGGCCTCCCATTCTTTGACCAACACAAAAGAAAACAACGTAATGCAGCTGAAAATCATTTCATTCACTCACAAGTGGCACACCCTGTGATTTCCATTTCTTCTTCCCTATCTCTCTCTCTTTCTATTTCAGGCTTTGATATTTTGGGATTCACAAGGTTTCTAGGAAGTTATCACCAATTTGAAGTGTGAATATTTTGATCATAGGTGCATGCATGGCTGGGTGGTTAAGGTGTTTATTTCAAAACCATGTGGTTTCAGATTCAATCCCAGTGTGTGACACCTTGGGCTGATGTCTTCGTATATAACTCCAGGTTGACCAATACCTTCTGAGTGAATTGTGTATATGGAAACCCATCACATGTGTGTGTTTGTGTACATCTGTGTAGTTGCATTTCACCTCTTGACAATTAGTGTTGGTTTGTTTATGTTCCAATAGCCTAGCAGTATGGCAAAAAGGAACTGATAGGATAAATGCTAAAATGGATTATAAATGATGATATATATGTGTGTGTCCCCTTATTTGTTACTCCCAACACTGCTTGAAAATCAGTGTTTGTTTATGTCCCTTTAACTTAGTGGTTTGGCAAAAGGAGAACAGTAGAACAAGTATCAGACTTTGAAAAGACAAAAAAAAAGTATTGGGTTGATTTGATCAACTAAAACCATTCAAGGCAGCACTCTTGCAAAGCTGCAATCCAGTGAGTGAAACAAGATAAAAAGTATATATATATATTTCCTTTATTTCTCTCTCTCTTTTTTCTTGACAAAGTAGGTTGAAAATATTATTGAACTTGGAGTACAGACTTAATTAGATCGGAATGATGTATCAATTAGTGGCATGTATTGTTAAGAAACTCAGAAAACTTTAATTTGACCTAATGTTAATCACAAGGTGTAAATAGCTGGCTATATTTAGTGAGGTCATTGGAGTTCAGGGCACTTAAAATCATTAGTTTGTATTTTGTTGTTGGTAATTGGTTTGCAAGATGATTAACTCTTTTTGTCTCAGATTAATCTACCTGGTAAAAAAAAATTATATGTCTCTCTCTGAATGTAGCCAACAATGCAGTCTCTTATGTGGTTACTTGGTTTGCTAGAATTAGCAGCCAATTTTCCTTTTAAATTTCACAATCTTAAGATGAAGACTCATTGGGCAACATAGTCCAAGATACTTTTCTGCACAACTGGAAAACCTTTTAACCTTTTTGTTACTATATTTCTGTTGAATAATGAAAAATTTAGTAAAACAGCTTTGTAGTAATTAAACTGGAATTTGAAACATAAATTAGCATGTAATTTTGATGGAAGGTTTTAATTTAGATAATTTGAAACATGAAGTTTGTATCATAGAACTAAGGACAGTCTCATGCAGAATGATATCAAAAGGATTAATCATGGGTCTACTGGACTGGGCCAGGCCTGGTGCTAAAAAGTAACAAGAACACATTTTGAACATTGTTGTTTTTAGGTACATCTATTAAAAGAAAAAAAAAACCCAACAAACAGGTGGGATGGTAACAGCTGAAATACTTTTGATCATTGACCTGCTGAATCAGAGCTGACTTGAGGTTAGGGTAAAGGGTAAAGACTTCCTTCGCACATGAGTGACCATAGGATTGCATCTAGAAAGTTACACTCCAAGGCACAAGTCTGAGCAAGGTTGTTTATAGAAGACCAGCAGTCACCCATGCATACCAGCCTTCCCTCTCCATGCCACCTATGTTATCCAAGGGAAAGGCAAAGGCCAATACAGCTTTTACTTGTTTGTCATTACGCTGTGGCCATGCTGGGGCACCGCCTAGAATTTTAGTCAAATGAACTGACCCCAGTACTTATTTTTCAAAATTTTGTTTTTTAAACCTGGAACTTATTCTATTGGTATCTTTTGCTGAACTGCTAAGTTACAGGGATGTAAACACACGAAGACCGTCAAATGGTGGTGTGGGACACACACATGATGGGCTTTGTTTCCATCAACCAAATCCAGTGAGAAGGCTTTGGTTGGCTTGAGGCTATAGTAAAAGCTACTTGCCCAAGGTGCCACACAGTGGGATTGAACCTGGAACCATGTGGTTGGGAAACAAACTGCTTACACAAGGTACTTATTCTATTGGTTTCTTTTGCTAAACCCACCAACACTGTCAAGTGGTGGTGGTGGTGGTGGAGGACAGACAAACAGATGCACGCACACACACATACATACAGGCTTCTTTTAGTTTCACAAGGCTTTGGTTGGATCAAGGTTATAGTGGAAAACACTTGCTCAAGGTGCCATGCAGTGGGATCAAACCTGGAAGCATGTGGTTTGGAATCAAGTTTCTTACCATACAGCTACACCCGTGCCATTCTGAAAAAATAAAAAATTTTTTTTCTTTTTACTTGAACTCAATAAAATAATTCACCATTTTGTTTCATTTTGCAACTATTGAATTTAACTTTATATGAAAGAGAGGTTTATTTGATGATGGTGATTCCATCACTATTCTCAATTCTTTAAGTATGGGGGATCAGGGTGGGAATCAAATAAAGCCAAGCTGGTGTGTTAATTTATTTGAGTTGGTCTTGTCAAAACAAAGTTTAAAATGAACAAAGTATCCCAATTAAACCAATAATGCACATTTTTCTTTAAAGGCAACTTTAAGGAACTTGGAAGTGTCTAATGTAATTTTTAGAATGATTCTTTCTCTCCCTGCTTTTCATTTTCTAAAGAAATTGTGTTTATGAAGAGAGAGAGAGAGAGAAAAAAAAAGAGAAGCTTTTTCCCAAATAAGATTTGATCTGTATTCTTTGTAACATGTGATTTAGATATTTTCAATCAATGTATTTTTGTCATTCATTTAAAGAAATGATTTATTATTATTATTATTATTTATGGAATTGTAATGTAATCTTTATTTTTTTTTTTAATGGAATGTTATTTTTTCTTTTCATTTAGTGTACAAAATTATACCTCAGATTTAGTCATGGAAAGAATAGCATGTTTGCTATTCCCCAAGTGCATTTAGCAAATTAGTTGAAGGCTGTTCTGAATATTGAAACTGTGTCATGTAGTTTTCATTTATTCTCTCCCCCCCCTCCCACTATCACCAAAAGAAAAAAGAAAACACTCATTCGTACACAAACAACTTACCACTTTTTAATGATAATTATTTTTTGCATTGGACTTCAATGTATGATCTCATGGTCCCAGATTTTAGCCATAACCTTTGGTCAACCAAAGTCTTGTAGGTGAAAATTAGTAGACAAAATCCGATGAAGCCTGTGATGGTAAGTGAAAGCATAATGAATAAAAATAGCTTGCAGTATTTAGTTCCTATTGAGTCTTCTCCCAATACATCAAGAATGAATTCTTTCATTTCATGCTGGAGATTAACAAGTACCAAAATCAATACAATTGAATGAAACTCTTGAAGGTCATGCTCCAGCATGGTCACAGTCCAATGAAAGAATAAGAACTTTATCCAGTCTCAAATATAAAGCAAAAATTAAATAAAACTTGTATCCAGTTTAGAGTTCAGTCTTCCCACTGGGTGGTACCTTGGGTGAATGTCTTCTACTATAGACCCAGGCTGACTAAAACCTCGTGAATGAATGCTTTTGGTAGATGGAAACTAAAAGAAGTCTGTCATGTAATATATCATCATCATCATCATCATTGAACGTCTGCTTTCCATGCTAGCATGGGTTGGACGATTTGACTGAGGACTGGCAAGCCAGAAGGCTGCATCAGGCTCCAATCTGATCTGGCAGAGTTGCTACAGCTGGATGCCCTTCCTAACGCCAACCACTCCGAGAATATATATATATATATATATATATATATATATATATATATATATATATATATATATATATATGTGTGTGTGTGTGTTTTTCTCTTTGTCTTGATATCACATGATTGTTGCAAATGAATGTTATCCATTTCCAGTATTCTGCAAAAACCTGTTTGAGAAATATTACCTTGATTGGAAACTGGTGAGGAATGGTAATAGGGAGGGCATCCATTCATAAAAAAATCTACCTGAATAAACTCCATCCAACCAATGCAAGCATGGAAAGGTGAAAGTTAAAACAATGATAACTGCTTCTGCATTATTGCTGAAGAAAGTAAAATTTACAGAAAATATGAATGTTGTGAACTGCTTTCAGTTGTAACTTTATACCCATTTAGATTCTTTACTAAAGTAAAGACTGTCCAAGAGTCATAGGAGCTTAACAAACTGCACTAGAACATCTTGTGCATTTGTACAAAATTTTTACAAAGTTGAGAATTGACCACCCTGAGCTAGAACAAAAGAGTATTGCATAACTTGGAAGAATGCTAAAATCAGGAATAGCTAAATACACAGGCTGAAAGGTATTCATATACCAGAAGAGAATGAAATTTCCATTATAGTCAATGAACTACAGAAAAAAAATTAAATTGTTTAGACTTTGTGTTGACTCAGTAATTCCAACACTGATTGCAGCTCAGTATGGCTGCCATGACTGCAAAATTGATTTTAAATATCTTAGACATGTACTAATGAGTGTACAACTACTAGGAGATTTCACTGTTAATTCTCTTCTTTTAAACATGAAAGATCAGAGTTCAAATCTATCCGGGGACAATCCTTTATTTTTGTTTTTGTTTCAGTCACTAGGCTGTGGCCATACTGGGGTACTGCCTTGAAAGGTTTAGTCAAACAAATAAATCTCGGTACATCATCATCCTCATTTAACGTCTATTTTCCATGCTGGCATAGGTTGGATGGTTCGACCGGGGTCTGGGAAGCCAGGAGGCTGCACCAGGCTCCAGTCTGATCTGGCAGTGTTTCTACAGCTGGATGTCCTTCCTAATGCCACTCAGAGAGTGTCCTCAGCTTGACACCCAAACACTCTGAAATGTTCATATAGGAGCTTCTGGCACAAATGCCAAACAGGACAGTATGTCATTTCCAACTTTCTGGTAGAGTGAATTGTCATGGTGCTGTTTTTCCTCAGAAGATGGTGCCCAACTGACCCTACTATACTGTGTAGTTTACAAAACCCAAAACAAACAATGTGCATGTGTGAAATTAAAAATATAAAATACCAACAATTTACTCATTGCACCCTGTGTGTGTGTGTGTGTGTGTGTGTTTATAAACAAACAAAGCATTCCTCACATAGCATAAATATTTTGCAAGTAAAGGTACTCATGAACAAAGGTAATTTGCGCTAGTATTTATATTTCATTTGATAGACATTAATAAACTAGGTTTCAATTTTAGAATGGTAATTTGGTTGGGTTTATGAAATAGCTTAACTTTTGTTTATTTACTGTTTTTTTAGGCCAATGTTTGGAATCTAACTTCAAAACAAGAATGTTTTTTTTTTTTTTTTTACAGATATCTATGATAGGATTTCTGCCTCTTGAATAATATTCCATTATTATTCTTGTAATATGATTTTAGTAAAAATTTCAGTTTAAATATAAACAGTTTGTGTAGGTTGATAACATGGAAACAGAAGCTGGTTTATATTGAAATGGTTGAATTGAAGAGGTTATTCCATATTTATTTATCACTTGAATAGATATTTTCTAATTTCTCTTGAGTTTTGAAATATTTCTGTATTAAAGTGAGATTTTACAAAAGTTGTTCCTTTATTTTTTTTTCCTAACAATTATAGTTTTTTCTTTTAGGCAAGGAGAGAATAGAGATAGCTATTTAACAGAGAGGAATGTGGGTTTTTTTTATTTTGAAGAAATTTATTATTTAACTTTTGCATAAGAGAGAGAACGGATTGGTGAGCCAAAAATCTTTGTTTAGTCTGAGGTAATGCTTATAATTGTTGCAGTACCGTTTGGTGATATTTGGTTTATTCTAGATAGAAAGGATTGGAGAGAAGTGCTTGGTGTAGGGTCTGATGAGTGAGACAGGAGCTTTGAGAGAAGACATGCTGGTGTCTAATGGGTTTGAGTTATGGCTGGTGTATTATTTGCTAGTTTAGAACAGCTGAAACCATGGTAAGTAGTGAAAAGACATAAGATAAAGCATGTTGATGCGTTGATGGTTGTTGTGGTGTTAGGCAAAATGTTTGGCCAAACTGTTGGATACAAGTCAGATGGGAGATTTCTTGCTGTTGTGTGTGTGTGAATGATGCAGATGTGTTTGAGGCTGAAGAGGGAAAAGATAGTATCAGTTTCTGTATTGTTAATAGTGAGAGTAAGTAGCTTGTTGATGTTTAGGGGGAAGATGCGTTGGACTCCTGTTGGCACATTTCAATAAAACTGCTGAAGGCACATCTGAATTAATAGTTGGGGGCCAAAGAAAATCCTTGGACACCTGCTGTAGTAGTGATCTGTTAGGAAACCTACTCTGAGAGACAAGATAAAGTGGAAACTAGGAAGTTCCTGTGGCATACATGACCAAAAGTAAGAACTGTTTCTTTTCAAAGGTAAAAACTCCACTAATGTCTCCAGTGAATTTGGCTCTCTAGAAAGCCTGCTGGTCTTCACTGATTCCAAGTGGTAAAGGTGGTCATTTACAAATGTCATCACCACCTTGGAGATATTGTAAATGTTAGCAATAGACCAAAAGTTAACTAAGTCTGAGAGATTGCTCCAGTCAGGGAGAAAGAGAGCTGAAGAGTTAGTATAGATACTAGTACAGATGTATAGTTTGTTTGAAGCTGATAGTAAGAACACTTATTGAGTTGGCATGATCAATGAGGTTTCTGTATTTGATTGCACGTAAAAGGTGCAAGTAGGCTAAAGTTAAGTTGGAAAGAGAATTTGTGTGGGGAAACTTTGTCCAAAGAGATACTGATTATAGAGTTCCATGGTTTGAGCTCTGGTTATTGACAGGATTTGTGCTAAGAGTTGCTTATATATGAGGCGCTTTATTTTTCTGTATGGCTGTGTGGTTAAGAAACTTGCTTTGCGACTACATGGTTTCAGGTTCAGTTCCATTGCACGCCACCTATTGGAAATGTCTTCTGTTATAAGCATCATGTCAACAAATGCCTTGTGAGTAAATTTAGTTGTTAGAAACTCCATGGAAGCTTATCAGTATGTGTGTTTGTGTGTCTTTGTTTATCCTCCACCACTACTTGACAATTGTTGGTTTGTTTATGTCTCTGATAGTTTGATAAGAGATTGATAGAAAAAAAAACTAAGTACTAGGGCTGATTTGTTTGACTAAGGCAGTGTCTCACCATGGCTGCTATCCAATGACTGAAACAAGTAAAAGGTGTGTTTGGGAAGGGTGTGCTTTGGCAGTAGTAGTTCAGAAGTATCTTCTGACAGCAAATGCAAGTTAATAAATCTTTTTTAGCATCTAAATTCGAAATGATGGCACCAATATTCTTAGCTTTTATTACACCGTGATAGTCTGATAAAGATTGCATGTTAAACAATGGGTATTAGCTGGATAATAGACAGCTTAGTGTCAAGTTCTTAAGAGTTGACAACTGAGATATATGATGAAACCACAACTAATCAATATATGTACTGATTGATTGTTTGAGAGCTATATCTCTGCTTGATGAGATTGTCATTAGCTGTTTAGCAAGCGTTATTTGTATATTATTAAATATTAATTATCATTGGATTTGAGATTACCATTTATTAGTGCTTCACAAATGTATGGTAGGTGCAGGTGTTGCTGTGTGATTAACAGGTATGCTTCCTAACCACATGGTTTTGGTTTCAGTCCCACTGTTGCACCTTGGACAAGTGTTTTCTATTATGTCCCTTGGTTGACCAAAGTCTTGTGAGGTAATTTGGTTGACAGAAAGTGAAAGAACTTAATCATATATGTATGTTCATGTTTCCTTGTCTTGATATCAAGTGATGGTTGTAAATGAGTGTCACTGTCATACAAGCAGTGTCGTTCATTTCCAATATTCTATGAAAACGTGTCTGGCCATGAGGAAATATTACCTTGCTGGGAGACGGGTGAGAGTTAGCGACAGGAAGAGCATCTGGTTGTAGAAAATCTCTCAATAAACCCTCCCTGATTTATGCAAGCATGGAAAAGTGAACATTAAAATAATGATTGAGATGACAGTAAGAAGTTTTAGGAAAACTTCTAAAGATAATGGCATGAAGACCTCACAATCTCAGCCACTTCTTTATAAATGTGAGGCCTTGTACTTAAATTAGGGTAAAGATTTAACTGAGACAAAATTTTTGTGATTAGTTTGCTTCATGACTATATAGAGTTGAAGTTTACTGGAAGCAGCTTTGCCTTTCATCATTTTGAAGTTGATAAAATATGTATTGCTGCTTTTGTTGTTTGGCCCTAGATCAGCTCAGAATGCTTTTGCTCAAACAATATTTTCCAATGTGTCACCTTTATTTAAGATGGTAAGATGTTGTCCAAGGGCGATATGGCTGCTAACTCTAGCTGGTTGAGTGACCACTAGTTCTCTTTTTAATTAAAGAATTTGACTGGTTGATATCAGCTTAGGTGTCTGGTTACATCTGGTCAGTCAACTGTTGCCTAAATACCTCATCTAACAAAGAAAAAAAAAAAAATTTATATAATAAAAGTAATTTTGTTAATTTTATTGCTTATCAGTATTCAGACTGAAATCGATTGTTTATACGCAGTAAATATTTATATTATTTTTACTGAATTTTAAGACTTCATTAAGCTTGAGTGTATTTTTCTTCCATCCACCCATTCCTCTTATTTTACTGATATTGATTAAATGGAGTTATTGAGTTTTGAATTGAATGACATTGAAAAGATTAATGCGGTAAATTTTTTTTTTTTTTTTTTAACGATCACATATTGATCAGTGACAAGAATTGTTCTTTTGTCAAGTTATATCCATATTAGATGTCTATATTGGTAATAAAAAGAATTAGAAAAAAAATAAAATGAACAAAAAAAACTTAGAGCAGTCAAGAAGAGGATAAGAATTGTATAAATTAATGTCTGATGTTTTAATGTAAATGTTATAAAACTTTATTTACAAAAATGTGAGACTTAAAAATAGTGACAAACCTGTTGCTCTTTTTCCTGTTTCAAATTGCTGCTTGTAAAATCATTGAAGATCTTTGTTTTTCTATAAGCCAACATAGACTTTTTAATCATGTCACAGCACACAATCAAGCCAAGTTGGAAAAAGCCAAAATAATTTTAGTGTTTGTGCATTTTTAACACGTTATTGCATGTGTATTCTTTGTGGCAACGGGCAATGCATGCTCCTTCCTGTTTTGAAGAAAATAATTTTTGATATAGTAAATAAACTTTAGTTCTTTTGCATTTAAACTCACTATATTTGGCCCAAATATTCTTCCAATTGTATGTTCAAACCAGCCAGATCTGACCTCTTACATCTACCATACAATGTTGCTGTAAAAATAAATGATCATATCATCAAAATCTCAAAGCCACGAGATAATGCATGATTAATTCAAAACCATGTAAATAAAGAAGCATTATAGTAGACAGAATAATCTGAATGCTAAAGGGATAAAAAGCTAATGGTGTGCCTAGCACTTTTAGGGCTTCGTTAAGTGTGCTATATATATATATATATATATATATATATATATATAAAAAGAAAAAACATTGAAAGATCTTTGCATTATCAGTCAGTGTGTCAAATTGCGATTTGTTTTTGATATTTGGTCAGATAGTCACTTCACCGATGTCCTTGAATGAGGTATAAATCACTGGTGTGTTAAGTGTTTTGTTTCAATACTATAATGTATCACAATACAGCTGTAGATTTTATCTGACTTTGTTTTTTTATAATTCTGTGTTAGAATTTCATCAGCAACCATTTACCCTCCTTGTTTGTCTGTGCACACTGCTTATAAACTCACTAAGGGCTTAAGTGAATAAGATAAACCAATTCACTTTGGAATATATTTTGTATGTAAATCAGTCTTTAGAATATAATTTCATCATCTGTTCTTTACGGGAGACGGACAATTCGACAAAAGACAACTTACAGACAGGACAATTGTGTGGTATGGTGCAGAGTCCTGTTGCCAGACATAGGGTGTTCTAGCAGCCACCCTCTTGACCCAGGGCAACACAACCTCCTCCAGGCACTTGATGTAGGCCTGCGTGTTGAGTCAGATGCCGTGTGGCAATTGTCTGTCAATGAATTGTCTGCACACAGTTCTTTACTATAAATCTAGTTTATATGCTTTCAAATAAGACAAAATTTAAGTTTTCATCTAATTGATTGTACCAACTTATTTTATTTTCTAGTTCACATTTCTCAGGTATATGTAGAAAGGTGTGTAATCTATTATTGAAGAATATTTATAGTTGTCTAAATACCCAAGCCAGCCCTGATTTAGCAATCTCATTGTCAAAGGTATGCCATCTGTGACCATCCCATCTTTTATTCAGTGTGTTATTTAGCATGTCCTTCCGCTTTTTTTTTTTAAACTGTAGGATATGATTTGAAGGAGATTTGACTGTTATCTCTTGCAAATTGAGTCTGACTTTGAGAGCATTTTCTTTTTATTGAAGGTATTATTAAGGTGCTATGTCTTTTCATCCGATGTCACTTCATCAAATGTCTTTTCATCCATGTCTTTTGGTCCAACATCTTTTTGTCCAATGACTTTTTGTCCAATTTTAAATAAACTCTTTAGAAAACAAGGTGAAATATCTAATGATATATTCACAGAACTATAACAAGCCTTATTATAGGATTGTTATTATCATTCTTTTTCCTTCTGTGTTAACAGTTTAACTTTCTCTTTTGACTTCTCTCTCTTAAGTATGGTGTTGTGTATAGAGAGTACTGCAAATTTAGTGTATACATTTTTAATTTACCTATCCCAAAATGACAAAGTTCATAGTATCGACCAAAAACAAAAGACAAGTAGTTGATGAAAGTAATTACATCTACGATTTTCATTCAAGCAATACAAAACTAGGAAAAGAATACTGGAGATGTGAGAAAAGAGGGCTGTGTTCAGTGCGAATTCACACCATAACGGAAAACAATAAACCGAAAATTATTTTTCTAATGAGCACCTTCATCCAACTGATGTAGATTCGTTAAATACTAGAAAAGCAGTTGTAGAAATAAAGCATGAAAAGGTGGCAAACAGCAGTAAGTTCATGTAGCATAATAGCAGCTAAGTTTACACAGCTAACAGAAAATACTTGCTCACAACTTTCTCATTTGTCTGTATGTTCAAGGACTATTCAAAGGTGCAGGAAAAAAATTCTGGATTTCCTGCTAATCCGGGGCTAGAACTGGTTTTGAAATTTGTAAACGTGATAATGGCGAACAGTTTCTGAGATATGATTTGGGTATCGAGGATCAACAGTGCATACTAGTATTTGCATCAGAAAGTGTTTTTCAGGATATAGCATCATATCATCATTTGGCATGTCATGGAACGTTTAAAATTGTGCCAAAACAGTGGTTTCAACTGTTTAGCATTTATGTACAAGTTAAAGGTAGCAGTTTTCCATGGGTCTTTGCATTGCTGCCGAATAAAACAAAGCAGACATGGAGCACATTTGAATATTTGGAAATTAATCGAGACTCTGAAGGAAGAGGAAGGGTTCGTTCTTTGTAAAATGACTCAAATTCTTCGACGAGATCCGTCAAATTCATGTACACGATATCGAAGAATAACTGAACGCCTCAAAAAACTGGTCATTGAATATGGGTCAACAAAAAAAATTGATCTTTTGAAGAGTGTAGCATATAATTTGCAGCAATTTTAAGTGATCATAATAAATCATTAGTTATATCTTAATACTTTTTCAAAAACGACTTTTTTCTAAATACATTTTTCCACAGAGTTTTACTTGAATCCTATCAATAAAATTCTCAATGATTATTTGATTTTGATGTTCACCTTGTTTTCTAAAAAGTTTATTTTGAATTGGACAAAAAGATGTCGGACTAAAAGACAAGGACGAAGTGACATCGGCTGAAAAGTCAGGTCATGATTATTAATGAAAGAAAGGCCTACAGCTAGAAAATTAAGCCAGTTTGCCAGATACATCTTGCTGTTCAGTTGCTTTTCAGTTTACCTCTTCTTATTGGGTTCATTCTATATCACTCATTGATGTTGGTTATTCCTTGCAGTCATTTAAAATCTAGAAATTATATTTAAAACTGTATTTACTTGTTTATCCTGAAAGTCTTCTATAGTCTCTTTCAGTAGTGTGAGTATTGCCTTGTTAAGAATCTTCATAAATTTGGTATGTAAAATAAGTGTCTTAAAGAGAGTAAAATGTAATGGATTATTTTTACTTTTCACCTACATATATTTTCAAATAGCAGCATTGAAGCTTCTACAAAATATTGTTTTTATCGAAAACATTATTTTCAAATGCTTTTGAAATTGCATTTTAGAAAATCATTTTATGTACATTTTTCCATGCTTGCATAGGTTGAATGGGCCTGTCCACACATGTACATACATATGCATGCACACATACACATACATGCACACACATGCACATACACATATGTACACCTATGAGTTTTCGTTTGAAATTACTTTAAGAAATCAAATGTAATAATTCTCTTAATTTTATTCTATTGATTTAATGAAAAGAGCAAAAATCTGAATTTGTTTCCTGAAATGTGGAAGCTTCATATATGGCCTTTAGCACAACATCATTATACTACATGTTCCAACATTGTATTTTATAGAGATTAAAAAGATAAACGTTTTGAATCCAATAGATTTTTTTCTTCTACTTCTTTCTCTTCTAATCTGAAAGAAAAACTACTTCGATCAGTTATAATTTTTAATAAGGAAAACATTTTCTGAAGATAAATATTATAAAGTGAATCAACACATGATACAAGAACTGATACTAGACTAATGTATAGACAAATGTTAATTTTTTAAATATTATTTGAAAGAAAACTACATGCCTTTTTAAATAATGAATTTTTACTGTTTTCTTATAAATTTGCTTTCATGCCAGCATAATACTCTCATACTAAGCCCCCACCCCTGTTTTCCAGTCACACACACACATGCACATGCATGCACACACACAAATGGAAGCTCTTTGCTGAACAGAAATTGTATTTCTCTACCATGAGAAAATATTTCTTGGCATTTTCTCATTTGTATAGCTAAGTCATATCTATAACATCAATTACCATGTCTGATAGTCATGTCTTCTACATCAATTACCAAGTTTTAGTTTGAATTTAGATGCAACAATTTTATTATTTCATTAGAGAGCATTGGAATGGTTGAAGTGTGAAGAAGTTATTGCTTAGCTTCTTTTTGTATTTCACAGTTTGCTGGCATCATATTAGAAAGTGTGTATTCTATCAGAATATTCCATGTTGATCTTGTTCTTGTATGTTTTTAACATATACAACTTGTTTCTCTGTATTCAACATATGAGAGTGAATAAGTAGATTGCAGAAAATGAGATATTATTGCTATTAGGTTCAGGTGTAGAGCCACAGGCAAAAAAAAAAACAAATCAATTTGCTAGTTTATTAATGTTTCAGTGATACAAGATTGTATACTTATAGTCATTTCTTTGCTGAATTAAATTATAAAGTTTTTGAGATGGCTTTTTTGTTTTTTTTTAAAACTTATAAGATAGGTGTGGGTGTGGGTGTGGCTGTGTGGGAAGAAGTTTGCTTCCCAACCACATGGTTACAGCTTCAGACCCACTATGTGGCACTTTGGGTGTCTTCTACTGTAGCCTCCTGTTGACCAAAGACTTGTGAATGTATTTGGTAGACAGAAACTGAAAGAAGCCTGCGAGCTGGCAGGATCGTTAGCATGCCGGGCAAAATGCTTAGCGGTATTTCGTCTGCCGCTACATTCTGAGTTCAAATTCCGCCGAGGTCAACTTAGCCTTTCATCCTTTCGAGGTCGATTAAATAAGTACCAGTTACGCACTGGGGTCGATGTAATCGACTTAATCCCTTTGTTTGTCCTCTCTGTTTAGCCCCTTATGGGCAATAAAGAAATAAGAAACTGAAAGAAGCCCATCATCTGTATATCTATATCTGGAACTTTATGGTTATCTCACCCCCATTAAGAAATTGCCATTAAAAAGTTGGGTTGTCTCTCCACTAAAAAATTGAGTTTGAGGTGACTAGATTGTATTAAAAGGGTTTAGAGGCTTTTGATTCAGTACTTCAACACATTAACTTGGCCCCCTAAATAGGCATGGTATGATTTGCTCTAAAAATGTTATTAGATTCAATAAGATGTTTAATCTTTTCAGTTTTCATGTTTATTTTTAATTTTTTTTGTTTGTTTTATTGAGGGTTAAACAATTTTTTTTAGTTGGGAGAAGTAAACAAAAATACCGATATTTTTCATAAAAGGGATGGTGGGAGAGGGAGAGATAACCCAATTTTTTTAATTGTGGTGAGATAACCAAAAAGTTCCCTATATCTGTGTGTGTGTGTGTGTGTTTGTCCCCCACCACTGCTTGATAACTGGTGTTGGTATGTTTGCATCCACGTAATTTAATGGTTCAGCAAAAGAAACAAATAGAATAAGTATCATGCTAAAAACAAAAAAATAAAAAAAGGTACTGGAATCAATGTATTTGACTAAAATTTCTTCAAGACTGTGCCCCAGCATGGCCTCAGTCGAATGACTGGAATAAGTAAAAGATAAAAGACAACTTATTGTTTTAATCTGTGACCTTGACAGTTAAACCAAGTGTTTATAGTTGCTATTCACTCACATTTCAGAATCTTGGGCTAGATGCATTCTTTTCATAGACTTGACACTATTTTGCAGTAATAACACTTCCTCTTTTGTAATTGGAATATGAATTGTGGTAACCAGTCTGCTAGACAGACAGTTGGTGCTCAGGTTCAATAACTTCAAATTATACAAGTTCTGTATTATATAGTCAAGAGCTATAGGATATTATTACACTGTTTAGCTCTGTGTTTATTTACATCTCACTCACATTACATATTCATATTAAAAACAAGTATGATTATTTTCAAATTTAGACATTTGCATATTATTGTAGTAACTAGATGCTCTTATTCTTCTTTCTTGCATTCCCCTTCTCTCTTGATGTATGGTATTTCTGAGAGTAGACAACTAAACTTGCTGCTCTAAATTTTGTTTGGTGCCTTGCAGGTGTTTTCTGGGTTGCTGTTTTACATCTATTTCTTCATGTTTGAATGAGTGGGATGGTATCGTTTTCATAACTGGATGCTTTTCCTGTAACTAATCTACTCAACTGAAAAGTAAGAGGAAGTTTTTATCAATGTGGCAAACTGGGTCAGCAGATTTGTGTCTTGTCCAGAGATTTTATCTTACTTATCCTCACAACCATTGTGTGCCATTACATAACAAACACACCTCAGCATTTACTGTATCCCACAAACATGTTAACTTATTTACAACAATTCTGGATAAGGCTAGCAGCATTTGTTAGTGTGATCATAAATGTGTTTTCACTTAGCTACTTCTAGTCTTTAACGTGCAGGTAGATGTAGGATGGCCAAATAGATAACAGAAAGCAACAATCTATTTGTTTTAATCTGTGACCTTGACAGATAAACCAACTGTTTATCTTTGCTACTTGCAGTTTTTTTTAAACTCTAAGCTTAGCTGTATTCCTTTGATAGACTGAATAGTTTGCAATAATAATATTTCCTCTTTTATGTTGTGTTGAGATTGAGTTGTGAGTTCAAATACATTGCAGGTGCTTTGTTCTTTTTGAGCATTGCCTAAGTTCACCCAGTTGTCAAGAATATCTTTTGAATCTTCAGGGAATGTTATCCCTTGTAGGCTGGAATCCTATCCAATGTGGGATATATATATCTGCTCTACTTTATACAATATAACTAGAAATTGACACTGGCCTATAACAAATTCCTCAAAGCTTTAGGAGAGATTTTAATTAGTTCACAATCAGAATATATATAAACACAATAAAACAATATGTTCAGGCAAGTTAATGACATGCCTAAGTATGGTGTACATTTGTGATGTTATCTTGTTCCATGTAGTAGTATGTATGATATAACAATACTAGGGCCAGTTGATGTACAATATGTCTCAAAAGCATATTATATTAAGTTGTAAAGGAAATGTTACTATTTCAAAGTAATTGGTTCAAACCCTACTTTGGTTGAATTAGCTTTCCACTATTGCCTGACTTAGGTCTGAAACATTGTCTGTAACCTATCCAGCCAACAGGCTGACAGTAAGACTTGAAGAGGTTGGTGAAAAAAACAAAACAACCATATATCATTTGATGTTTTCTTAAGGTAATTTGTGCCAGGAAAAGTACCTGGCTGTGAAAACCAACAAATCTATAAATGAGACTGGTAATTCATGGGAAAATTATAAGTTTATAATAGAAAAAAGCTATCAAGAGAGAGAAAATAACATACCAGGTGGCAATATTTAAACATTGTCTAACACAGTCTTTGTGTGTGTGTGTGTGTGTTTTATATGGGTACAAAGAAAGTAAGTGGGTAGTAAACTGACACTGATATATGTATAATGGAAATTGTTTTTTTGTTTTTGAATGGCCCTAGTAATAAATAAAGGTTACATGCCTGGTGAAAAAGTGCAATAAACTGATGGAAGATAACTCACTTAAAGATATGACTTCAGAAGAAATGGTTGAATCTGAGTAGAGCATGTTGGATGTCATAGATTAAGGTGGGAGATGATAAAGATTTGAGACTCGGCAGTTTTTTTTAGCATTATAATTGTGGACATTAAAACTGGTAAGTGTGTTAATACACATACTTGCTTTCAAGAAACTACCTACTGTTATTGCTGTCACTTTCAGTTTGAAGTGTTGCATACATTTTACAAAGATTTCTTTCTTGTTTGTTTGTTTTTTTTAATAAGAAATTTTCATCTTGGATATGTTTTTTTCTGTTATTTTTCTTTTAAGCTGGTGTACCAAATTGCTGATGATTGGCCAAAAAGCTTTTTAGCTACCAAATCTGTAATGTTATTATTATTGGCTAAGATCTAATAATCCTCAGAAGATCATTGCCTCATAAAAGACTTATTCAATTCAGTGGTATCAAACTCTTAGCTGCAGCAGACTAGATTAGATACTAGCATTTTCACTTTACCTGGGCCTGGAACTTATTTTCTTTTTTTATTTTTGGCTTTAGTTTTTGCATACAATATATTATAATTGGACGTTGGTTTGGTGTTGATGCCAGACTGATTGTTACAGTAATGTTTGGATGCTTTCAGTTTTTGACTTACATCTCTCTAGGATCAATAAGAATAAGTATCAACAATGCACTGTACTAGATGCTAGAAGTATTAGCCAGGCAGATTGAGAGAAAGAAAGGGTATGATATTTTCAATGTTTTGTTAGTAGCCCAGTCAGTGTGCTCTTGTTTACTTGATGGACAAATCTTTACTGAGACACACCCTAATTACACTTAATTCTTTTGTTGTTTTAACATTAGACTCTCCTCTTCAGGACTTGTAGTCGTCTCCATCATCTCTGTCGTTCTTCACCTCTCTTCATTTTTTCTCTGAAATTCACTGCTGCACCAACTCTTCACAACTCTATCTCTCTCTGCTAAGCCTCACAGCAAACATTATAATGTCAAAATGTCTCTTAGGTACTTACCAAGGGCATTAAGTGGATAACAAATGTCTCTGGATAGGCTGCAAATCTACTGTTGGTAGTATTCCTAGATGATCTCATGCGTATTCTTGTTAAACGGATGTGCAGTCATCTGCAGCAGATTTGAATCCAAAGCTTTTGAGCTAGTAGTCAATACCTTATCTGTGTGGCTATCTTATTCATGATGATGTAATCATATAGATTTCCAATGTGATGTTATCCTGGTGTTCTCATCAATCTGTGAAAGTTGTTGCCAGAGTGTTGTTATGGAATCCCTGAATCATCTTTGATTGAGCAGACTATTTATGGTATCTTAACAGCCTTTCATCCCAAGGTTATTCTGCCTTCGTAGCTGTTGATATTGTTAGAATCCTGTCACTGTTAGAAATGTGAATGGCCAACAAACTTCAGGTGAAAACTCACTGGTCTAAAACAGATCTGCCTGCCAAAGGCTTTCATCTGATTTGCAGATGTCTTAATAAATACACAAATGCTGTCAAATTTGATAGATACATCCTGTACTGCTTTAAGGTTAAAAGTGAAGGTGTGTGGCTTTGTGGTTAAGGTATTTGACTTACTATTGTAAGGTCATGAGTTTGATTCCAGGTGGCATGTTGTGCCCTTCAGCAAGATATTTTATTTCATGATGCTCCAGCCCACTCAGCTAGTAAAAATGAGGAGTACCTGTATTTCAAAGGATCAGCCTTGTCACATTGTTTTATGCTGAATTTCCCTGAGAACTACGTTAAGGGTATGCATGTCAGTGGAGTGCTCAGCCACTTGCATGTTAATTTCATGAAAGCAGGCATTTTTATTGATTGATTCAACTGGAACCCTCATCATCATAATTGATGGGATGCCAGTTACAGTTAAAAGAACATTATAAAAAGTAAAACACCCATGAAGCTGAAAGGAGGATTCTGTTACCCAGGCAGATGAGGATTACATAAAGCCTGTCCAAACATGCATGTTTCCATGTCATTGAAAAAGAAAATGTTCTAGATAGACCTTAATACAATTTATTGTGATATTATTAGGATTGTAAGGGTAGCACAGAGGTAACGTGCTGAACAGTAATTGATTTCATTGATAAATGACTGCCAGTCAGATTTGACATAGCATTTTATCCCACCATTAGACTGCAAGTAATATTTACTAGATCCTGTTTAACAGACTACAGCTGCCTCAACATGTGTGTGTGTGTGTGTGTGTGTGTGTAAATATGCACTGTAAATATTAGAAATTTATACAGGGTTAAGTAGGGTGGGGTGCCAACTGACTGAAGTATGCCAAAACCCTGGTAATAGAGTGAAAGCTGTTGATCTAGACCAGAGGTTACCCGGCCTGATGAAATTTGTGATATTAGTGTTGTTGTTAAGTAAGCCTTGAACCATCTTCGATTGAGCAGACTATTTACTGCTAGTACTTATGTCTGTGGTTATGTTTGGCGAGTTGTTCTCTTGTTGATGGACTACAAAGTACCAACAATTTAATTAATTTATAATATCGTTTGCAGAAATGATATATTTTTTTCACTCAATGCATTGCTTTTTCTTGTATAGTTACTGTTAACAATAGCTCAGTAGATTACTATTAGCATTGTATTTCGACTAATTAGATTTCCTCACAAAGTCAGGTTTTAGCTGCTAGTCAAATGATTCATGTAGTCAGCTTTTCATTGTGCTAATGTGTGAAACTGATTATTGGAACTTTTGCTAATAATAATCTCTTTGCCAATATTTATACAGCTTCTTTAAAAAAAAAAGTCCCTTTTGAAACTGCAATCACTTGTTTATTAATGGACCACATACTGGACCTTTAAAAAGGAAGTATTTTAATACAGGTATATTTGCATTAAGTGACAAACCTAAGTATTTATTAAAAAAAGAAAAAAATGTGAACAGCTTAGTGCAGGTAATGTTATCACAGGTGTCACTGTACTAAAGCTACCTTGGTATTGCTATACTTATCACATTTTGTAATTTGCTTCTCTGTATTTGGATTTCATTCATCATCATTGTTTAATGTCTGTGTTCCATGCTCACAGGACTGATGAGTTCAAGGACCTCATCATGCTCCCACTGTCTACTCTGACATGGTTTCTATGGCTGGATACTCTTCCCAATGTCATAACACATATAAAATTTACTTAAATGAGTATACAGTTGGCAATGCAAAATTCAGAGTAAAGAAGTATTGTGTGACACAATCAAGAGTAAGAAAGCTATTTTGTTTGAGATCTAGGGCGTTTTGATTGGAGCACATTACTTCATATAGTGCACATGCATTTTAATGAATGGTGAAGTATTTAGTGTCATAATATTTTAATGTTTTATATATGTACAATATATATATATCGTCGTCGTCTTTTAACGTCCGCTTTCCATGCTAGCATGGGTTGGACGATTTGACTGAGGACTGGTGAAACCAGATGGCTACACCAGGCTCCAATCTGATTTGGCAGAGTTTCTACAGCTGGATGCCCTTCCTAACGCCAACCACTCAGAGTGTAGTGGGTGCTTTTACGTATCACCCGCACGAAGGCCAGTCAGGCGGTACTGGCAACGGCCACGCTCAAAATGGTGCATTTCATGTGCCACCCACACAGGAGCCAGTCCAGGGGCACTGGCAACGATCTCGCTCGGAAAAAAAAAAAAATTTATGTGTCACCCGCACAAGAGCCAGTCCAGGGGCACTGGCAATGATCTCGCTCGAAATATATATATATATATATATCATCATCATCATCGTTGTTTAACGTCTGCTTTCCATGCTGGCATGGGTTGGACGGTTTTATTGAGGACAGGCTCAAAATTATATATATAAAGGTTTAGTTGTGTGGTTAAGAAGCTTGCTTCTCCACCATGTGGTCTTGTACTCAGTCTACCCTGTAGCACTTTGGCAGGTGTATTCTATAGCTTCAGGCTGATCAAGACCTTGCAAGTGGATTTTATAGATAGAAACTGAAAGAAACCTGCTGTGTGTTTCTGTGTGTGTATACACACATACACATAAGGCTTTTTCTAGTAATGGTTGAAGACATATGTCCAAATATATTGAACAGGTTTACCAGGTACATTTATCATATTTGCAGAAGTAAGTTTATCTTTAAAAACAGTTTCAATGCAGATCATGTTTTCTGCTTAAAGAAAAAGTGCATGATTTTTCATATTTTTCACTCTCAATTGACAAATGAAAGTGATAAGCTGAGCCATAGACTTATTTTCATTCATGGAATCAGTCAAGAATTTCTGAAGTAATATATTTTTGGAAATATAAAACAATTGATTAACAAGAATTGGGAATTGTTTACCAATGTTGTGACAACACTGATAGTTTAATATAAGATAGAAGACGTGTCCTATCTATTCATTAATGTAAATTGGCTGCACGGGCATGCTGACATAGATATTTAGAGTCAGAATATATAAATTATATATTCGGACGTGATAAGCAATATAACAACAGCACCATGTAATCAATAATTACATATTTATCTTTATCTGTTTTCCTCTCTCACTCTCCTTAACATGGAAATTCAGTGTCATTGGTGTCACCTTCATTATCATCATTGTTTTTTTGTCTGCTTTTCATGCAGATATTAGTTGGACAGGTTGTCACAATCTGAGTTTGTGCTGATTTATAGTTATTGTCCTTAGAGATAGGTTGGCAGGTCACATCTTATTTGAATGTTCAGTTTGGTATGACTTCTACTGCTGGATGCCCTTCTTATCATCAACCACTTTACATGTCTTTAACAAGACAAGACTCGGGTATTTCTTGACTCCTATTTTTGCCAATGTGTGTGTGTGTGTGTGTGTGTGTGTGTGTGTGTGTGGTGGTCTTTGCTAACTTAATTGAAGTCATGTTATTTTTTTTATTACTGGAAACCGGTATTATTCTGTATGTAACAACTCAGAATGTTCTCTTTTTTCTCTTGATTCCTAAACTACTAATATTTTATCAAGAAGGTGAAGGGGGGGGGGGGTTGCAGTCGATGAATTTCCTTCAAATTGTAATTATTTTCATCTTTAAGGAAGTGTCTCACTTTGTAAAATGTTTTATAAGTCACAGGTTATGTTATGCTGATGATTTCTAAAAAGAATGAAATAGTGCTATACTTGATTACCTTCAACTAGAAACTAACAATGTTTTGTAAGTAAAAAATATTATTCCATGGTTTTTCTTACTGTTCTCTGCAGTCATGGCTCTGCTATAGACAAACTGTGTTTTCTTTCATAATAAGACTTTGTCAGCCTGCCTCTGATCTTACTACATTTTTTGTGTACTCATAGTTTACATTTGGTACACTGTATGGAATTTCCATGTATTCCTTATATCCATATCAAACCTAGCCACTTTCAAGATGGCAGTTGAGTCTTGTTTTCTTTCCTGCTATACTTGCCAACATCTTGGAGCTCATGACATAAACTGGTCTTCAAAAAAAATTAGTACTTTATAACGCATGCGTGCATACACACACACACACACACACATACACACACACACATACACACACACACACACACACACACACACACACACACACACACACACACACACACACACACACACACACTTTTTCCATTTGTAGTGCTGCAAATTTTTTGTAAAACATTGTATCAACATAATCTAAATTTTCCTAGTAAACATTCTGAGCTGGTAATATAATTCTGTTACAAGATGAATTCAACAGAAGATAAGCAATGAAAATGTATTTCTATTGTTTCAGAATCAGTCTGAAGTAAATGTTGATGACATTAATACAAATATGCAGTTAGCTATTATAGATTTGAAATCTAATAATACACTGCAAGTATTATTTAAAAGTGAAGTTTTCTCTTTTGCCAATAAAAAATATTTTTAGAAGTAGATAGGAAGCATCTCTTTGGAAAGATAATTCCCTGATATGGAAGTACATATATTCATGATTAAACCCTCTCTAGAATGAAATTCATAAAATTTTTAACTTGCTTCTTAAATTTAAGGATTGGTATTTTCAGTTATTGGTCATGTGATTAAAAAGTGAAGAATATCAAGAGCCTTGTGTACATTTTAAAATCACAGTGCTGCTATTACTGTTAATATATATGCAATTAATTCAAAGAAGATTAGTGTTTTATTTACAAAATCACTTTAATTTGGAAGTTATGAAAAGTCCTTGCTACTTACTAAATGGAATATTACTAACTCTACTGGATGTTGATCTATTATTTCATTTACAATTGTGCATAGACCTGGCTGAGTGGTTATGAAACTTGTTTCCCAAGTGTGTGATTTCATGTTTAGTCCCATTTAATAACACCTTAGGCAAGTATCTTCTACTATAGCTTGAGGCTGACTGAGGCCTTGTGAGTGGATTTAGCTAATGGAAACTGAAAGAGGCCCATCACACACACACACACGCACACACGTGTGCACACAGAGATTGGTGACAGGAAGGTCATCTGGTTATAGAAAACCTGCCTCAACAAATTCTGTCCAACCCATGCAAGCATTGGAAATGTGCAAGTTAAAACAATGTTGAATCAGTTTTTACTGTTTTCATTGTAAAATTAGTCCAAGTTTTTAATTTATGACATTGTTGTCTGATTACTGTGTAAAACTGCAGCTTTTTATAATCTGGTTTGATTCTGTCCTCTATATATTTTTAATTCAGCTGAAATTTGATTTCTGTATATAGATTGGTATTTTACTCAAATAGTGTGAATAGGGGTGGTAGGGGTCAGTATCGAGGAAGTTCATCGTACTTACAGAGTTTTGTTTTTGCTACATTTCTAAGAATATCTTCAACCTGAAGACTTTTATATTAGATGCCAATCTTGATATTATCTTCTTCAAGGACTTCTCTCACCTTCACTCTAATTATATCTGATTGACTCTACTAGTTTAAATCTATAAAGTGTACAGTAATTATTTATAGACTCCAACTAAATTCTGTTGGGTTTTATTGAATTGTGTATGGCTGTTGATAGTAAGTTGGCTGGATTGTAGTATTAAACCCTTAACTCTTCGATAACATTTTCAGTACTCTAAATCTGTGTTCATTGCATGCACTTCTCTGCTGGGGTTTTGTTGGACTGTCTGGCCTATCCATCTACCCTGTTTATTTATAGTTGTAGGACTGTGAAGGTACAGATGTGGTTGCATGATTAGGAAGTTTGCTTTCCAATCACATAGTTTTAGGTCCCACTACATGATAGTTTGGGCAAGTGTCATATACTATAACCCCACACTGACCAAAGGTTTGTGAATGGATTTGGTAGATGGAGACTGGAAGAAGCTTATTGTGTGTATATCTATGTATATACATGTGTGTGTGTGTGTGTGTGTGTACATACACACACACACACACACATATAAAAGAAGAAAATGGAGAGTTTGACAGATAAACATTGTCAATTTCATACTACCTACAATTATTTCCATATCCAGTTCATTCAAATTACAAATTATAAAATAAAGATGCATTTTTTAATATAGTAAGTTGAATATTTCTTCAGGATGAGAAATCGACACGAAAAGGAATCACATCTTAATTGATCAAAACTTGGATGCTACATCCCTTCAAGAGGTATCTATATCCTCACAATAACAAGTATATGTATGTGTGTGTATGCATGTGTGTGTCCTTCTTTTGACATTGCATGATAGTTGTAAATGAGTCACTGTCATACAACAGTTGTTTTTCAAAGTAGGGTTGTTAACTTTGCTGCTATGATCCTGGGTAGCCGAGTCATTGTTAAAGGCCATGAATCGATGATGTAGTTATATGCAGATTTTAATTTAACAGTATTCATGTGGGTAATTTTATTTGAAAATGTCATTAACATCTGTAACAATTAATTTTCTATGAATAGTAATTAAATGTTAATATCTATTTCGTTAAAGGGTTGTAACCTCTGTCTCTATAAATTAAGAAATATTTACATGATTTTTGTTTGCCCTAGAGGTTTAACCCTGTTGTAATCTGTTAACAATGAAATGGCACACTGGTTATGTGTTTCAGTAGATTTAGAAAATATCCAAGAATTTGAATGGATTTAGTAAAATAAGTGAAGATGCATGGTTCGTTGGTTAGTGTTGAGTTTATGATCGTGAGGTTGTGAGTTTGATTCCTAGGCTGGGCTGCATGTTGTGTTCTTGAGCAAGATATTTTATTTCACATTGCTCTAGTTCACTCAGCTGTAGAAATGAGTTATGACATCACTGGTGCCAAGCTGTATTAGCCTTTGCTTTTCCCTTGGATCATGTTAGCAGCGTGGAGAATGGAGGCTGGTATGCATGGGTGATTGCTGGTCTTCCATAAAACAGCCTTGCCCGGACTTGTGCCGTGGAGGGTGATTTTTCTAGGTGCAATCCCGTGGTCATTCATAACTAAAGTCAGAGTCTTTACTAGTAAAATAACATCTTGGTGCATCAGACAAAATGCCCCTTTTCCACTGCTATATGTTCTTTCAGCTTTGCCTTTCACCCTTTTGGAGTTGATAAAAGTAAGTGCTAGTTGAGAACTGGGGTTGATGTAATTTATTTACCCCACACCTAAGATTTTCAGCCTTGTGCCAAACTGTGAAATTATTATTAAATCTAGTGTTTGGAGTATAACAAAAATTTTTTGTATAAACTTATGGAATGTTTTACTTTAAATATGAATACTTCAAAAACAAGGTATTTTCCATCATAGATAGAACCAAAGTTGGTTTTTAGATTCCTCAGTCTGTTAAACCTCTATTTATGTTGCTTGTATTAAACAAAATGTTGTATTAGAAATAACTTATAACATTTAGAAGTATTGTATTGTCCTCACTTGACATCAGTTTGGCTTCTTATTTCATATCAGAATTTTCAGTCTATTAAAATTTGTTACTTTATTTTGATTGTAGACAGATAAATTTTGTGATTGCTGACACTTTGGCTCCTAATTAGAAACTAACATTGCCAACAGGAAAGCTGCCTTTTCCTTTATTATTATTATTATTATTATTATTATTATTATTATTATTATTATTATTATTATTGTTGTTGTTGAGGAAGTTTTTATACCATTTTTAGCTGCTCAAATCCATTTCTAGATTTTATTTAGTAACCTTTTGCAGCAAAGAGTTACATTATTTCTGTAAATAGACAAGAAAATAAAATACAAAAATAAAAATAACATGGAATTCAATATTTCTCATTATTTATGAAACCTGAATTATCTGAAATAGTTTCTAAAATTGTCTTAATGTTTTTTGAAATAGTTCATTTACCCTCCTACATGACTGTAAATATTTTCGGTATTGTTCATAAGCGTACATTTGAAACTGGTTTTCTCGTTTTCTATAAAACTTCAGAACTGTTCATGATAGGCTTTCCTCCCTCCTCCTTATTAAGAAAAGAAAAAAAAATGCCTGTTAGATGAAAGGATTTAAACAATTTAAGCAGAAATTTTCTTTTCTTTTGAATCATTCTTTTACCATTAAAACTCAAATTTCAACGTATTTATTCATTCAACTAAATTTGATTCCACACCTCAAGAAAAAAAAAAAAAAAAAAAGGAAAAGAAAATCTGTGAAAATGTTTTTATCTTCAAGCATGTACTAAGGTATTTATTGTTAATGTGTACATGTGAAAGAAAAATCATTTTGTTGATTACTTAGCTAGCAAGACTCATGTAATTTTACAAATTGGCCTGTCATTCTCCCAACTACCATTGGTGTCCTGTTTTAACTGTGTGATTAGAAAGCACTTCTGTTAATGGTCTCACATTTAAAGTATTTCAACAATTCATCAGAAATCTTTGCCTCCCCTTCACAAAAAGAATTTGGATTATTGAAATGTTATTCACTCTCCTTTCCATCGAGGTTTTAAAAGACAATTATAGCCACTTGTAAATTGAATTACACAGTATTGTGAAGCAGAAATGCTAGCTGTTTAATGCTTTATAATAATAATTATTATTTTCCTTATTTCTAATAAAATTGAAATATTTATCCAGTGGTTATGTCTAGAATCTGCACAGAACCTGCTTAGAACATGAATGGTAAAGTTTTTTTATACAAATGTTTTTTTTTACATAAAATAATATATTAATTTGTTAACCAGCTACATCATATCAATGTTGGCTCTTAGTCATTGAATATCACTTGAAAATCGGGTTCCTCATCAAAACATAAGGACAATTCTACAAACGGTTGTAATTGCTTGAAAATTATATCCACCCACACAGTTAATATTCTTTACTGGCTCAATACTCATTCCTGAATATTACAGTTTGAGATCTTCAACAAGCAATTGAACAATGATATCTGAATTTAAGTGGACTAAAGCGTTTCGTTTAAGAATATAATGCTCTACAAAGAAAAATGTGTTCCAACAATAAGGAAATACAAATAGTTTTACATAAGACGCTATCTGGCTTCTCCCTAAATATTTACTCTAATAATACATCATTAAGGGCGGCGAGCTGGTAGAATTGTTAGCATTTTGGGCGAAGTGCTTAGCGGTATTTCGTCTGCCGTTACGTTCTGAGTTTAAATTCCGCCAAGGTTGACTTTGCCTTTCATCCTTTCAGGGGTCAATTAAATAAGTATCAGTTACGCACTGGGGTCGATGTTATCGACTTAATCCCTTTGTCTGTCTTTGTTTGTCCCCTCGATGTTTAGCCCCTTGTGGGCAATAAAGAAATAAATATGTTCATTTTGTCTTTAAGGTGGCAAACTAGCAGAATCTTTAGCATGCTGGACAAAATGCTTAACAACATTTCTTCTGGCTCTATATGTTCTAAGTTCAAATCTTGCCAAGCTCAACTTTCTTTTCTTTCCTTCAAGCCACTGGGATTGATGTAATCGGCTTGCCTCCTCCATTCAAAATTGATGGCCTTGAACCCTGAAATGGATAGGGGGAATGTTGCGATCTCAGTTATCTGCCATGGAAACAGGATAGTTGGCCTTATGAGTTCAAGAAAATGAATAAATATATGTCTTTTTATAAATATATATTTTTTATTTTTTTCAGTCATTAGACAGTGGCCATGCTGAGGGCACCATCTTGAAGAACTTTTAGTCAAATGAATTGAACCCAGTGCTTTATTCTTTATTAAAGACTGGTACTTAATCTATTAGTTTCTTTTGCCAAACCACTAAATTAGGGAGATGTATACACTACAACTACAGCTGTCAAGTAGTAGCGTGAGAGACATACACACGTACAATGGGCTTGTTTTAGTTTCCATTCTACCAAATCTACTCACAAAGCTTTGGGTGACCCAAGGCTAAAGTAGAAAATATTGGGTCATCTCATAAATTGTGGTTTTTTGATACTTCTCTTATTTTCCAAAATTGAGATAAACAAAGTTCTTTATTAATCTAAAATATACTCTCCTTCATCTTCTACAATGCTCTTCCATCTATCTGGTAGACTTGCAAGGCTCCACTTCCAAAATTCACTTGTATGTGACGAAAGATACTCCTTCACTACTGTTCTCACCTCATCTACAGAATTCATATTTTTTCTGCCCAAATGATTTTGAAGACTGTGGAATAAATGATAATCAGATGGGTCAATGTCCAGCGAATATGGTAGGTGGGGCATTGCTTCCCATTCAAACTGCTCCAACCTTTGGAATGTCATCCTTGCTGTATGTGGCCAAGCATTATCCTGATGGAAGAAGACCTTTCATCTTGAAACCAAAGATGGCCGTTTTTCTTCTAACGGTGACTCAAGCTACTTGCAGTTGATCTCCTTTGTTATTGTTTGGTTTTGGTTTAAAAGTTCAAAGTGGACTAAGCCTTTCATATCCCACCAAACAGATAACAACACCTTATGTGGGTGAAGACTTTCTTTAACCTGGGATGCCAGTGTTTCTCCTTGCCCTACTCACTGTCTTTGGCACTTGACATTCTTGTAGAGAACCCATTTGTTGCCACTAGTCACTATCTGATCCAAGAAAGATTCATTTGTGAGACGTGACAGCAAAGAGCGTGCATTCACTCTCTGCTCATGATTAGACTTGGAAAGTTTGTGAGGAACTCAATGACCCAATGTGCTGACTTTTCTGATGGCACACAGATGTCGATGAATGGTCGAATGACCAAATCCAAGCTTCTCTGCTAGTTCTTCAACAGTTATAATGGGATTTTATTCCACCAGGGTTTGCAGGATGTCCTTGTTGAGCTCTACAGGTCTTCCAGGATGAGGCTCGTCTTCTAGACTAGTTTCCAGCTCGGAATTTCTGGAATGCCATTGACATTGGCTTACGCTTATTGTCTGCTCCCCATATACTGCATTAATATTCCTCACACTTTCTGTTGCATTGTTGCTTTTATTGAACTCATAAAGCAAAATATGCCAAGTATGCCAAATATGCACCTTTGTCACTTCCATTATAGCTTTGAAAAAATAACTGTTAAAATCAAACTGCACTCTTCAAAACTTGCACTAAGAATAAGGACAAGGTAAAATTGCTACCTACTTTTATAGCAAGTTGATGCAGGTAGTTTATCCTGTCCCCCTCTGACTTTTAATTCGTGCAATTGCAAAAACTGCATTACTTATGTGATAACCCAATATTTGCTTAAGGTGTCACGCAGTGGCTTTGAACTCAGAATCATGTGGTTGGGAAACAAGCTTCATGCCACACAGTGATATATATATATATATATATATATATATATATATATATATATATATATATATTCATTCATTTTATGACCACAACTGTATCACAGTGTGATTTAGAGCAATCAACTAATCTATTTAAGTAGCAGTTTCTTTAGAAATTCTATATTAAAACATTAATACTAGCTTTATTTGTTATGAGTTAAAACAAATAAATGCCTTTTTTTGACTACTTGGTTGATCAATATTACAAGATAATATATACCATACAAACCATGTTTTTCCCTCTTATTATGTATACTAGCTATTGTGTGTTCGGTAATCTGTAATTTTATCTTATGTTTTTTGGGGAAAGTTTTATAAGATCAGGTTTCTGTTGTTACATTTTCTACTTTCACATGAAAACTTAATATGGCTTCCATGTCAAGTGGCGTCTGTTTAACAAATAAATATATATAAAAAAAGGCATTAATAAACATTTGAAAAAATGTTTTCCTATTTGTATTTTTTTTTCCGTATGGGAAGATTTTGAGCATTATCAATATCCACTGTTGCACCATGGATTATTTTGGTAAATAAAGCAAGACAGTTATGAGTTTTTTTTTTCTTTGTTCTTGCTTTTAGTGATAGGCAGGTTCTCCTCTGTAACATCAAGTGATTAGCCAATACCTTTTATTAAACTAAATATAGCATATGATATTATTGTAGGTTGGATGAGTAATGTGTCTGTGATATTGCATAGAATGGCACATAAACAGACTGAGTATGAACAACAGCTATTCCTCATCTGGTTGATCGTGCCATTCATTACAACACTGCAGAGCATGAGGAAGGTCAACAAGGCAACATCCTGTGTCTGCAGAGCTGGTTGTGTATTCATGTTAGGGCAGCCAATGGATTCTTGCTTAGTCCTTCAGCAATGTCCTGCAAAATATCCTCCCAACGACATCAGTGATAGCAGGAAGACAGCCATTGAATCTTTTGGTTGGGTGCTTTTCTCATGAAATATTCAGAATAACTTATAACCTGCAAGTGTACAGGCTATCAAGTTTTACCAAGTATTTATATTTGCCTGGTCTACATCCTTCACACTTCAGTTGATAAAATAATAAATAAAAAAAAAAAACTTGGTTTCACTCTCACAAAATCTGTCTCCCTTGTCACCCATCTACATTAAGAAAACAGATTGTATTGTACTGATGATATTGTTGCCTTCACAGATACCATCTCAGAAGCTGTGACCCTTCTGTTAAAAAAGCAACAACAGGCATTAGTCTGTATGTCAATGTCTCAAAGAATACATCTGATGCAATCAAGTGCGTTCAATTCAATAAGTACGATCACACAAAATCTAATATCTGTTGATTCTTTTGTGTATTTATGAAGTGCCATCACAATCACTGACAAGAATCTAAAAATTTGTATCATGCCGGTGGCACATAAAAGCACCCACTCCATTCTCGGAGTGGTTGGCATTTAGGAAGGCTTCCGGCTGTAGAAACCTCGCCAAATTAGATTGGAGCCTGGTGCAGCCTCTCAGCTTGCCAGTTCTCAGTCAAACCATCCAACCCATGCCAGCATGGAAAGCAGATGTTAAACAACGATGATGATGATGGTGATGATGATGGTGATGATGATAAGCATAGGTTATAGGGTGGTAAACTGGCAAGATTGTTAACATATTGGATAAAATGCTTTGTAGCATTTCATTTAGCTCTTTAAATGCTAAATTTAAATCCTGCTGAGATCAATTTTATCTTTCAGGGTCGATAACATAAGCAATAGTCAAATATTATGGTCAATATAGTTAACTTGTCCCCTCCCCTCAAAATTGCTGGCTCTGAACCCTGCTATAGACCAGTATCCTGTTCACCTATACACCATGGAAACCAAGTAACTAGCCTTATGAGCCCTGGAACTCTAGGAAATAAAGAAAAAGGCAAAAACTGTACTTGATGGCCTCAGTATCATATGACGATTATTGCTACCTAATAATCTTATGAGAAGCTTCTTTTATGCTGCTGTGAAATCAGTACTATTGTATGAATCTATTGCTTGAGCATTCACCAAACACCCAGAGGCAGGGTTAAAAACATCTATTACAGAAACTTAATATTTAGATGTCCTTTTTGTTACTATTTCACTAGGCAAACCTTCCAACCCATAAATAAATGAAACCCTCAAACCTTTCACTGTGCGCATGCATACACGCACGCACACACGCACGCACGCACGCACTCACTCACTCACTCACTCACTCACTCACTCACTCTCTTTCTCTCTCTCTTTCTCTCTCTCTTTCTCTCTCTCTTTCTCTCTCTCTTTCTCTCTCTCTCTTTCTCTTTCTTTCTCTCTCTCTTTCTCTTTCTTTCTCTCTCTCTTTCTCTCTCTTTCTCTCTCTCTCTTTCTCTCTCTCTTTCTCTCTCTTTCTCTCTCTCTTTCTCTCTCTTTCTCTCTCTTTCTCTCTCTCTCTCTCTCTCTCTTTCTCTCTCTCTTTCTCTCTCTCTCTCTCTCTGTCTCATATCTATCTATGTATGTATGTATGTTTGAAGATAATCAAACCAAATTTTTGTCATTTCAAGCCACTCACCCAATGAGTATTTCTGCCAAATTTGGTGAAAGTCTGTTCAGCTATTTCCCAGTAATTTTGCAAACACACAGACAAACGGATAAAGACGAGTGATTACAATACCCTTCTTTCACATACGCATGCAGGGTGGTGATGATGATGATGATAATAATAATAAGTGTAGACATGGCTGTGTTTGTTTACACAATTACAGATGGTGATGTTATTTATCCTATCAATAGTTTATCCACTGGTTTTGCACTTTCAAAAACTTACTTCACTTAAAAAAAAAAAATTACTGTAGGGTATCTGGTTATGAACTGGTTATGATTCCTCTGTAATACATTTGTCTAAACCATGCTACCATGGGAAAATGGGCATAAAAATAAAAACGTAATAATTATAAATATTGTCAAGAATTATCAATGGCTTCATTCAAATATTTAAAATTTAATTCTGTAAAATTGTATTAAATAAATCATACAAAATTGTCCCCTTCATCAATATGAACGTTTGACAATTTCTCTTTTATTGTTAGCACACACTCCTCATATCTTAGACTTCAAACAGTAAACCAGCTTGTGAAGTTGATATTTATTGCATATTTTCAAAAACCTTTTATTGCTAGCCTAAGCCTAAAATGTTAAACAGAAAACAACAAAAGCAATTAACTATTTTTGTTTGTAAATGTCATTTGACTGCTAGATAGGTTTCTGTAGTGTTAATTAATAAAAGACTGCATTTGATCTCTGGTGTCTGAAATAAAATAGAAAATGACTTGTGAATAAGAAAAGGCTCTGTTACTCAGTCTTACTAACCATTGCTAGATTACTGTGACATTCTTCTGGCATCTGTTCCTTAACCTGCTTTTGTCTTGATGAAATGTCATCACTGAAAAGTCAAAATGTGAAGAGTTTAATAAATTTTTGTTACTCTTTTAATCACTGTCCAACCATTTTTATAAGGGATGAGAAACTGCAAAAAAAAAAAAAAAAAAAAAAAAGATAAAGAGAAGCAACCAACATTGCCTTAGATAATTACAGTATGAACTAGAATAATTAATACATTACATAATTACATTGGTAAACAACTCAAAGCGGGAGCCTCTTTGTGGTTGTTTGACTGTTAGAAATAACGGCCTAATCAGCCTTAAATCACACCTAACTGTCTTAATGCACTTGATATAATACTTTTGAAAATATGGAACAGTTGTGGTTGGAATGCTTTTGATCATAAGTCTGCCAGAATAAGGGCTGAGCTGGCGCAAGATACATTTTGTTGTGAAGGTGAATTTTGGAACCATTAATTATAACATAGAAAATAAAGTAGTATATAATAAATTTATGTTGTGCCTATTTGGTCTACTTTTGTCCCTATCAGTTGTCCAATGACTGCTGACAGTTGTTAGGATTCGTTATAAGAATGGAAGTAGTTGGGTCACAATGACTTTGTTTTTGTAGTTCTAATAGAATAAATTGTTTTCTCTACTATTTGCTGACATAAATACTGTTTGTTTTTTTTATAGGGGAGGAGGAAGTCTGTTGTTTGAGTGTCTTTGTGTTTAACTAGATTAGTCTTGACATAGTAAGTAAACATGGAAATTATATACTGTATCAGCAGACAGGTGCATAAGACATGTCAGAAGTTATATTAATGACATTGAACTTGAAATTGATCCCTAAAACTGCATGTTTGTTTTAGATTACAAAGTGTGTGTGTGTGTGTGTGTATGTGTGTGTGTGTGTGTGTGTGTGTGATAATTTCCCTGGAATACTTTCTCAGGTATGATATCCATCAAACTATGTAACTCAGTCTTTAGTTATGTATGTATCATTTGATGAGTAAATTGGCCCTGTTCTTCATGTAGTTGTACTTCTCTCATTCTTCTTTTACTAGCTTCAGTTATTGCAGTCTAACTCACTGGGGCTCTGCTTTCCAGAAAGTTTATAGATGGTTAAATAGCTTTCCCTCCCTTATTTTGGAGTACTTAGAACAACTAAGGTGTAGAAAGCAAATTAGTCATTGGATTAGGAGGGAGTTAATTCAGACAAATACTATTCATCTAGTTTGATTACATTAGTTTGCACAATACAGTCATATATGCACATATAAGCATGCATTTATACATATGCACAAGAAGGTTTTGCATAGTGAGACCAAACTGGAGTCGAGTGGTTGCAAGGGGAGCTTCTTAATGACACAGTCATGCAGTGGCTGTGTGGTAAGAAGCTTGCTTCCCAACCACATGGTTCTGAGTTCAGTCCCACTGCATGGCACCTTGGGCATGTGTCTTCTACTATAGCCTTGGGCCAACCAAAGCCTTGTGAGTGGATTTGGTAGACAGAAACTGAAAGAAGCCCATTGTGTGTGTGTATATATCTGTCTGTCCGTCTGTCCGTGTGTGTATGTGTCTATTTGTTCACCCACCATCGCTTGACAACAGGTGTTGATGTGTTTACGTCTCTGTAACTAAGTGGTTCAGCAAAAGTGACCGATAGAATAAGTACTAGGTTTACACAGCATAAGTCCTGGGGTTGATTTGTTTGACTAAAGGCCGTGCTTTAGCATGGCTGCAGTCAATTGACTGAAACATGTGAAAGAATATAAGAATATGTAATCACCATAATAATGTAATGTCCACTTTTCATGCTGGTATGGGCTGGATGGTTCGATAGAATCCTATTTATTATATATGTGAAGGAACATGGCCTAGTGGTTAGGGTGTTGCACCGACAATTGCAAGATAGTGTTTTTTGCATTGTCCTTAAGCAAAACATTCAATGTCACATTGCTCAGTAATCACTTTGACATCTGATGTGTGGCACACTGAACCTGTACATCATCATCATCATACATTTATTCCATGCTTAGGTAGTATTAGTTTGATGGAGGCAATGAGCTAATGTACAACACAAACATTTGAACACTATAAACAGATCATCTGTGCAGGTTGTTCATCTAGAAACTGTGAAACTCTCATCTGTCATTTGTGACAAGAGAGTCCACAAAATATATAGTGTGTGTATATTCAGATATTGATTTTGTCCAATGAATTTGGAATAGATTACTTTTGTTGTTGTCTTGTTGCTAACAACAGTCTACCATCTTATTTGGATTCTACTGTCCCTAGTATCATTTTCCTAGTCTTTGTCTTGGGGGAAATGCTTTACTAGCTCTTCATTAACACCTCCAAAATTAATACAGTTCTATATTTAAGAGATGAGGAATTATGTACATTATTTACATTCGACGGATATTTGTCCTCATCTTGTTTGTTGTCAACACGTTTCGGCTGATATACCCTCCAGCCTTCTTCAGGTGTCTTGGGGAAATTTCGAACCTGGGTTCTCACTCCTAAGGTAGGAATGCCTTAAGAATGAGAATAAAAAAAAATACCTTAGGAATGAGAACCCAGGTTGGAAATTTCCCCAAGATACCTGAAGAAGGCTGGAGGGTACATCAGCCGAAACGTGTTGACAACAAACAAGATGAGGATAAATATCCGTCGAATGTAAATAATGTAAATAGCCTCCAAAATTGTCAGGGAAGTAATATATATACTTGTGAACGATATGGTAAAGGTCTTAATGTGGAATACAAGATTTGGGTAACCTATCTTTGATTTTGTTTTGGAGTTATGTTCAGAAATATCAATCATACAGAAATAACATTCTTCAAGCTTCCATGGTTCTCTCCAGACCGTTGGTGCACCAAAGCTCATATTTTGCTTTTTCTCTGCTTCAGATTTATGGCACAAGTTTGACAGAGTGAAAGGCCCTTGGTGTTTCCTGATGACTCCGTTTCACTCCAAAAATGTATGAAATATGTTCTAACAAAACCTGTAGCCAGTTGACACTGCTGTTGTAAAGGATCTACAAGTCTAACCAAAAATATCTGAGTTGTGCCTACACTTCCTCCATCTACATACTAGTACTAATCATATTAGATTATAAGTTTCTCTTACTAATAATCAGTAATACAGTCATCATCATCATCATCGTCGTTTAACGTCCGCTTTCCATGCTAGCATGGGTTGGACGATTTGACTGAGGACTGGTGAAACCAGATGGCTACACCAGGCTCCAATCTGATTTGGCAGAGTTTCTACAGCTGGATGCCCTTCCTAATGCCAACCACTCAGAGAGTGTAGTGGGTGCTTTTACGTGCCACCTGCACGAAGGCCAGTCAGGCGGTACTGGCAACGGCCACACTCAAAAATGGTGCATTTTATGTGCCACTCGCACAAGAGCCAGTCCAGGGGCACTGGCAATGATCTCGCTCGAAAGTCCTTACACACGATCTTGCTCGAAAGTCCTTAATTTTCATTGGTCCTTGAGTAGCTGATAATACAACCAACTAATACTGAAATGTTAAAGTAATCACATGCTCATACTGTATACAAACCAGCCTGGAAAAAGCTGCCTTTTAAACTCTTCTCTCACTTTTCTAAGTTTGCTGGCTATCCTTCATAAGGAGCTTGTCTACTTGATGACTTTTCTCAGCTACTAATAATTGTCAGTCGATACTTTATACATCATCTTAACTGTTTTGATACCAATTTGACTGAGAATGCCCCTGGTTCTATGAGGCAAAGTTTCCATTTCAAAATGATCTGAATCCTTTTATCTTTTACTTGTTTCAGTCATTGGACTGTGACCATGCTGGGACACCATCTTGAAAGATTTAGTTGAAAAAACAACTCCACAAGTCTATTGGTCTGTTTTGCTGAGCTTCATAAGTTACAGGGATGTATGCAAATCAACACCAGTAGTCAAGTGGTGGTGGGGACAATCACAAATACATATACCCCTCCACACACTTTTTACAGTTTTCCTATACCAAATCCACTCACAAGGCTTTGGTTGACCTGAGTCTATAGTAGTAGACACTTGCTCAAGGTGAGACTGAACCTGAAACCATGTGGTTGGAGAGCAAACTTCTTACCATACTGTCATCCCTGTGCCTAAATTAAACCTTTCTTCCGAAGTTTCATGTTAATTTACATTCCAAACATGGAATGGATAAATTGGTTCAGACTTGCAAATAAGTTCCATATGTGACCGTACTGTGTTTTTTTTTATAAAATTAGAGTATGATTTGAGGGGAATATGGCTACTATTTCTACCAGATCAAGCAGTTATGTAAATGCTCTATCACTGGTTCAGGATCATATTAACTTGTCTTCTGTATTTTTTTGCTGGAATTACACTTCCCTCAATGAGATGAAAAGCAATATCAGTCTATCAAAACTTGAATCGTAGAAACAAAAACCATGAAAATAGCATCTAATCCAGCTCTTTACTACATATAGCAACTCCATCACTGTAAACCATATTAAAACCCATTAGCATTTAGATTACTCTGGCAAATGTAATGCTTATTTATTCACATTGTTTTGAATTAATCATGCATTATTTTGTAGCTTTGAGATTTTTAATGATGATTGTCTATTTATAGAATGACATTTTAGAGTAGGTGTGAGAGACTGGACCTGCTGGTGTGAACATAAAACAAAATATACGGGCTGGATATGGCTGGTTTAAATGCTAAAGGGTTAAAATATTAATCCTTGTTTCTCTGCAACAGTTGACTCACAATGAAATTGCAATCTTTCAGTGAAGGAACATTATTAAGTTGAAATGTCATTGATTAACGTTGGACATAATTTTTCTTTGTGTGTGCTTTGCTTATTCTGTTCATTTCATACAGCTACAACTAATTATTAGTGTTATATATCAATTAATTGCTGTTAAGGAAAAGTATAGATTACGATTACATGTTTCCTAGATCATTGGATTGTCCTGAGTATGACTAAACAATAATTACTTCGAGTAATATTTCATTAGCACAGCCTCCACCACAACCTCATATAACTTCACTATTCTCGTTATTTTCTGTATCCTTAACCCTTCAGTATTTAAACTGGCAACATCTGGCCCAAATATTCTACCTGTTTTATGTGCAATCTGGCCAGATGTGGCCTCTCAAACCTACCCTACAATATCATTCCAAAATTTAAGTTACCTCATCAAAATCTTGAAGCTACAAGATAATGCATCATCATCATCATCGTTTAACATCCGCTTTCCATGCTAGCATGGGGTGGACGATTTTACTGAGGACTGGCAAGCCAGAAGACTGCACCAGGCTCCAATCTGATCTGGCAGAGTTTCTACAGCTGGATGCCCTTCCTAATGCCAACCACTCCGAGAGTGTAGTGGGTGCTTTTACGTGTCACCGGCACGAAGGCCAGTCACACGGTACTGGCAACAGCCACGCTCAAAAAGGTGTTTTTTACGTGCATGATTAATTAGTCATGTGAATAAAAAAAACAAACATTACTTTTGACAGAATAATGTGAATGCTAAAGGGTTTAATTATCTCCAAGAGTATGGTTTATTTTATAACTAGGGATAAATAGATATGTTCAAATGTCTACATGCCTGAGATCAGTTGTTCTTAAGGTTGCAGTATTTCAAAGTATGAAACTTACTGTTTGTCTCTTGTTTCAGTCACTGAACTTGAAGGATTTTAGTCTGACAAATTGATCCTAGTATTAATATTGATTTTAAGTCTGGCACTTATTCTGTTGGTCTTGTTTACTGAACCACTAAGTTATGAGGACATAAAATAACACCAGTTGTCATGTAGTGGTGAGGGCTATGACAAACAGACACAAGGACAAGTGCATGCATACACTCACATGCACACACACTTACTCACAACGGGCTTCCACATAGTTTCCATTGAACCAAATTCACTCACAAAGTGAAAATAAAAGACACTCAAAGTATTGTGCAATGGGACTGAACCTAGAACCACATGATTGCAAAATGTGCACTTAGCTTTTCTAGTCCTCCATCCTATTCTGTCTCATTCACCTCACACCTTGACCTCACATTAGGATACCAGAAAAGCATGCCAAAGCAGACTTTGCTTGTGATGGTGCCATATGCATGTATGAATATGTTAAGAAACTCATTTGGCAACTAAATGGTTTCAGGTTCAATCCCACTGTGCAGTAACCTGACTTATGCAATTATAGAAACTAGACATTAAATGATGATGATGATGATGGCGTGTGTGTGTATCTTAATCTTTTGGTGAACTACCAATAACATCTTGCCACACATATCTGTGAAATGTGCATCTCATAATACTGAACTGCTTTATGTGGCTCGAGGAGGTTTCTTTTGCAATATGGGGTGCATTCAATTACATTATATCATTCCCCACCCACTAGGGAGCAGTGCAGAAATAAGCCGCAACGATTGTTGTCCTAAATAAAGCTTCCAGTACACTCTGTCTTCTGTATTAATCATTTAGAATATATATATATATATATACATGCACACACATATATTAAATGATTATATATATATATATATATATAAAACTCCCTTCTTCTCTCTTACACTTCACTTCTACAATTTAGTTTATGTATTGTAAAAATGTCTTGAGTAGAATTCTTAGAAATTCTTTTTTGAGGTAGGCACTGCAATATTCCAGTAGCCAAGTTACTATCAGTAGTTTTGTTAATTTCACATCTAAAAATATCAGGATCGCTTATATGATTTGGACCAGTATTTCTTGCTCATCTATATATAATTGATTCGACTGAAGGCTTTGTCTAGGTAAATATCTGGAATCTAATACAACCACTACTTCTAATTGCGGTCAATGTCAATATTTGTGGATGAGTGTCGCATTAAAATAGACTTTGTTCTTGTTACTGGTAGCAACAATTATTCCCAAATGTCAGTGTTTGATCTAAATTTGATTCAGTGTTGAGATCTCTCCCAATAGACCTCCATTCTCTCATTAATTTCTCTGATTCTTAATGATTAACCTGTTTGCAATCATATTCCCAGCAGAATTCAATATCTATGCATTTCAATACGTTTTGAAAATTAATCTAGAATTCAGAGGAATTTAGTGGAATAACTTAGCTTTTCATTATTAATCATTATTAATCATTATTAATCGGATGTTTGAAATATAACTAACTGTAATATTTGTTTCAGTCATTGAATTGTAACCATTCTGGGACATCACTTTGTAGGTTTAGTTAAACAAATCAACTCCAGTACTTATTGTTTTTTAAACCTGATATTTTATTCTAAAGCACTAACAGTCGAAGGAACCCATGGAAGATATGGGATGAGGTGGAGAAGCATGACCTTCAAACATTGGGCCTCACAGAGGCAATGACAAGAGACTGAGACTTCTGGAGATATGCTGTGATCGAGAAGACCTGGCAAGTAAAGTGAGATCACAGCCGTAGCCTATACCAGTGTCGCATAACCAGCCCATTTAAAAAGTACCTTTGAATCGTTGGGCAACACACCATGCTTGAGGAGACCTATTGAGTCGAGTAAAATCAAAATCTCAATCAAATAGAAATCAAAATGGAAATTGTAGTTGTGGCTGATGCCATTGCCGCCAGACTGGCTCCCGGGCTGGTAGCATGCAATAAGATTTCAGTTTTTATTGAATTGTAATTGTACTCCTCTTCTCAATACAAAAATGTCCAGTTTGACAATTGTTTTTTAGGGTTAGAGGAAAAAGAGGGAAACAGCTTGGAAATCTAGTGTAAATAAATATGTTGAATGAAAAAGCACTTTTCTCAAAATGTTGGGACAAATATAGAAGGTAACTTTGACTTGAGTCAGTTAGGTAGATGTATTACAAATTTATGCACTCCATACTGAAATGATGATGTAGATGACTCTAAGCCATTTATATCGAATTGGTAATTTTTGGAAACAACAACACCAGATCTTATTACTTTTTGGTATTCTTGAGTTAATACTTAGAGGCAGGTCTGTGGAGTCAGTCAGAAGTAATGATTAGGTTACTGGAGTTGGTGTCAGTAAAAATGCAACGACTCCAACTAAATGTAAATTGTAATATAATGCTTTAAGGTGGCAAGCTGGCAGAATCATTAGCGCATCAGACAAAATGCTTTGCAGCATTTCTTCTGGCACTTTATGTTCTGAGTTTAAATTCTGCCGAGATCGACTTTGGTTTTCATTGCAAAAGTGCTAGTTGAGCACTTGGGTCAATGTAATTAAAAACTGCTGGCCTTATGTCAAAATTGGAAAGAAATATAATGCATTAATATTTCCAACTTCACAAATACTAATTTAACTGTTTTCTGTACTGAAAATAATCAAATCCGATTTAAGGGCATCTATGAAGCAGGATCTGGCAGAAGCAATTTTGTTTGTAAAAGCTAGATTTTTGTGTTAAGACTTTTGATTTAATCTCTATTTTATAAGTATGATGTTTCTTTAATAAATTTTGTTGGGATAAACTTTTCAATCTTTTACAGTATAATTGTTGTTTCATTTAATGTAAACGTTCATATTAAGTTCACTAAAATTTTATTCTCAGTGCTTCAATCCTTTTACTATGTTATTATAGAAATACATTGCCTTTGTTTCAATAATTTTGAAAATGTGGAAGAATTTAGTAAAATAATGAGTGCTTAGAACATAAATTATGAAATTTTGACAGAAGGTTTTAATTTAGATCACTTTAAAACAGGATGTTTGTATCACAGAACTAGTGGTGGTTTGGGGTAGGTTGGTATCAAAAGAGTTAATCATGAAAAGGAAAGGTTATATATCAGTAGTTATAGTTGGCAAAGCAATTTAATGTTTTTTTTCGGAGGTTTTTTTTCTGAACTGCTTTTGTAGTAATTAAAAACGATTTTATTCCTAACCCTCCTTTTTTTCTTCTCTCCATTGGATATATGACAAAAATGATCTTAAAGCCATTATCATGTTTGAAAAATATCCACTTCTCTTTATTGTGAAAAGAATAATCAAGAAGGAATTTCGCCCCATTACATTGGAGAAAGAGATAATTTTTGTCAGGTTGATTAATTGAATTGAAAATACATTTTACACCAATTGTGCGATTCTTTTGTAATATCATTGAAGACTCTTTTTAGTTCATTAGCGTTAATAAATTAGTAAACAAAAATATAAGATGAAGGGAAATTTGAAGAAGATTAAAAAAATTTTTTTTTAAATTTTGGTTGTGATTGTTTCCTTCCTGAGGATATTAAGCTCAATAACATCCTGTTGCTATGGGTAGCGAGAGAAAGAGATTTTAAGAGCTGACAAGTTAATGTGAAGGAATTCAGCTGGAGAAGTATTAGTCTATGTTCTTCAAGAAATTTCATGAAATATCTGAAATATTACTTCTTTCATCAACATCACGTCATCTGTTTTTTCTTTGCTGGTATAATATGAACAGGTCTTTAATAAAGCATCATTCTGTGTCTCAGTTCTGTGCATGAAAAGTTGGTTTTATAACTTATATGACTAAATCTACTTCTGTTTAATAGCAGTGGGCTAGGTATATATGTGTATGTGAGTGTGTTTATATATGTATGCATGTGTGTTATATATGTGTGTTTGTGTGTGTATAACCACCCTTTCTATTGTAATCCCTCACAGTCAAGAGAGATAGATCATAGTCTTGTAAGTTACATAACTTCCCTAGTACTTACATCATGAAAAAGTATCTAGTACATTCTGTAAAGGGGCTAACCTTAGGAAAGGCATCAAGCTGTAGAAACCCATGCCAAGGCAGATATTGGAACATGACAGTCCTCTTCTCTGGGAACCTGTCAAACCATCTAACCCATGTCCCAGCATGGAAAATGGATGTTAAAAATGATGAAGTTGATCATCATCATCATGCTATTTATTTTGAACTATTGTGAAGAAGCAAAAATGGATTCTGTTTGACAAAACATCATGCATTGGAAGTGTATATTCGGTGCCAAATTTCCTACCTTGTTATAAAAGACTTATTTTAGTTGACTGATATCATTGGAATTCATAATAAAGAGGAACATTTAGTTAGATTTTATAAAAGATTTAAGCAAATTTTCTTTTTCTTCCATTGAAAACATTAACACAAAACACTTTCATTTATCAACATGCTTCTTATGGTCCTGCAAATCCAGGCCATACTTACTGGATCAGTTTCTCTTTATTTGCTGTCTTGAATGTTACCTACTCTGCTAATTAGACATAACTATAGAGTATGAAGTTGAAGGGAGGTGATCTGGTATCTGTTTCAGTTAATATTCTCTACAGATGATACTCTTTTATCACTTTTGTTTCCAATGTATTGTCATCTATGTACTTTGTTAAATAGAAATATAAACCAACATCTCTAGGTTGAAATTTATGATTGTTTCAAGCAGTCTCCCTTACCCGTTGAAAAGTTCTGGGTTAAATCATCAATATTGGCTTTCATTCTTAAATTTTATTAGTAGTAGTAATAATAATCTTTTTTACTATAGGCACAAAGCCTGGAATTTGTGGGGAACAGGGATAGTCGATCACATCAACCCCAGTACTTGACTGGTACTTAATTTATCAACCCTGAAAGGATGAAAGGCAAAATCGACCTCAGTGGAATCTGAACCCAGAACGTAAAGACAAGCGAAATGCTGCTAACCATTTTGCCCGGAATGCTAACGATTCTGCCAACTCCCCATAATAATTATTACTCTTAGAAGTTATGACTTGCTTAATCATTGCTATCATACTTTCCTACATGGTTGTTGAATCTCAGGCCATGAATGAACAAACCAACAATCATAGGCATTCCGTCTGTAACCATCCTGTCTTGTATATTTAAGACTATATTGTCTGGTGTATCCTTACTTTTGTAAGGCTGTAGGGTGTGATTTGAGGGAATTTCTAACAAGTCAAATGATTATATAGAGCAGTGGTTCTCAACCATTTTTATCTATGAACCCCTTTAATTCCTGTTTTACTCTACTGGACTTCAATTGTCATTCGATATGTATAAAAAAATCCCACTGTATTTTAGTAATTAAATATTTTTTAGGAATTTATATAGAGGCTCCTCATTTACTAGGTTTGCTACGTGATTTTAATACTCAGTGAAAAGCTTCTAAATTTGCATTTTGCTTGTAATATCTGTAATGAAATACAAACTGTTACCTTTTTCTCAACCTTTTGTTGCATAATTTTAGCTGGCTATTTAAAGTAAAATGTAAAAATACTCAATAATTGTGTGAAAGTATTTAATTTCTGCACTGTAACCTACTGAATTACTCCACCCCTCCTAAGTTGTTCTCTTTTTGCTTTTTATGTAATCCTTAAATGGACATTGGAGGACAAGACAGTACTTTAGTTAACTTGAGTGTTTACCTGAATTAGATTAATTTGTCACATGGTGCTGTTGCCATTCATACAAATATCTTAGTCTGCGTCCCCTCTCTTGGAAATGCTGTCTAACCAGATTGGCAAAGACTCACCACACCAATGCAGTCTATATCTACAAACACACTACTGGTGTGTGTGTGTTAAAGGATGGGGGTTACATAAAAATCACTGACATATATTATTTTCTTCTAATCTCTGTTTCTCTGAATTAGCCGTCTGTTTCCTCAAGTCAGAGAACTTCTACATGTTCAATAAACCTGCTAGAAATAGCAGCCAAATCTTTCTGTTGTCTTAAAGACATATGCCTGAAAAAAAAAGAAAAAAAAAAGACAGGATAGCCATGGTTGGAATGTCTATGATCATAGATATATTAGATGTGGGCTAACTTGAAGGAAAACAACAACCTCAATGCTTCTCTTCCGCACTTACACCCCCCCCCCCCCAATACTTCGTGTATTCTTTTTACTCTGAACCACAGTACTCCATAACACTTTCCCTGCCTAGGTTTTCCCAGCATTAATCAAATCTACAAATTAATGTAAATGACTTCGTCCTTACTCACCAGTTTGCAAAGGTCATGGGTGTGGCTCCCTGTCTACTAACTAAATAAATAAATAAACAACAACAATCCTGTCAACTTAATGTGACAGTCCCCTGAAGGGAATAATACTACTGTTGGTTAGACCTAGGAAGCTGCACCGCTTCCTGTCGGCCTTGACACATTTCCTGTGTCCTTATGTTTACAAGGGGGAGCCAAGCACCTCCACCCAGCTAAGCCTGCATCCAGAGACATGTTTCTGAGCAAAGACTCAGAAACATGTCTCTGGATGCAGGCTTAGCTGGGTGGAGGTGCTTGTCTCCCCCTTGTAAACATCAGGACACAGGAAATGTGTCAAGGCCGACAGGAAGCGGTGCAGTTTCCTAGGTCTAACCAACAGTAGTATTATTCCCCTCAGGGGACTGTCAGATTAAGTTGACAGCATACAACTACTTCATCGTATCACTACTGCATAAATCTCTCTGAGAGATTTAGAAATGTATTATTTCTAAACAACAATCCTTTCTACTATAGGCCCAAAGCCTGAAATTTTGAGGGAAGGGGGCCAGTCGATCAGCTTGACCCCAGTATGCAACTGGTACTTATTTTATTGATCCTGAAAGGCTGAACAGCAAAGTTGACCTTGGTGGAATTTGAACTCAGAACGTAACAATGGGTAAAATACTGCTAAGCATTTCGCCTGGTGCACTAACGATTCTTCCAGCTCTTTTTTAACGAATGCTAGATGAATTACATCGAATTTAGGATTTAAACAGTACTTATTGACCTTAGAAAGATGAAATTAGTGTCAACTTTGGCGAGTTTTGAACTCAGAATGTAAACGCTATCCATTATTCTACTATGTTGTTCACTGCTTTGAATAAGAAGGATAAATAAATGTGCTAATTTGTCAGGTGGTATGCAACACATTACCAGTAATTGCATAGAAGCTCTTGACTCTTCAGTCAAGAGATTGACACCTTATTTTCTTGTCTATGACTCCACAAAGGTTGAATATTTACATCATATTATGTCTCCTCCCCATCTTTCTGTTGAATGTATTAGCTCTAAGTATCATTGTCTATAGTATTAGCTGTTTTGACAAGAAGTGGGGCTTCTTGTACTTATCTGAGGTGGTTGGAGGGAGAGGATTTCTTACGTTTTTAGTTCTCTTTTCATTTTGAAGTAGCATTCTTTCGAAAAAAAAAATGATTTTACTCAACTAATAATTTCATTAGTAATCTGATATTAAAATCCTGTAGGTAATGCAGATAAGAGAAAGTAATTTGTGTGTGTGTGAGAGAGATTCTTCAAATAGAATATAAAAATTGAATTATGATATTACAAAAGGAAATTATATGCAGGTATGCAGTCATAACAAGAAGGCATCTTTTATGTTTCACTAGTAGTCATTACATAATTAATGTTACACAAGGTTAACCTACACACAGACACACACAATAAAACTGGTCATGTAGATCATCAGATATACAGAGCAAGCATAGCTAAGTACTCTTAGTGTTAATGGGATGTGAAAGGCTGAGTAAAAATGGAATTATTCACACATACTGAATAAAATCCTGTACAGCAGTGTAATTGGAGATTGTTGTGTCAATACTGTTCTCAACTACTTGCAAAACCAAGTAGGGCTTTTGTGAGAAAAGGCTTGTTTGAATTACTTGAAACAAACAAATGAAAGCTACTGGAGAGGTAGTGTTTGACTGTGAATGTAATCACAGTCTCATGTCATATCAGATTGACTGAAGCAAAGCTATGCAATATTGTAATTGCCAAATCAACTTGTGAGAAACCAATCACAAATAGATCAAGTCAATAATAATGAACAGTTTTATTGCAAATAAAATCTATTCAATATGTTTCTGTGATCATTGACCATACAGATAAAAGTATAATATACTGATGCAAGTTCTTGGATGTCTTTTGTAATCAAGAATGATTTGGTAGTGGGAGAGGCTCTCCACTCTTCACCAAATCTAATGAAGAAACTTCATCGATAATGTTTTGCTCCTTTGGGGGATTGTAGCCCTAAGAGCTGGCACAGCCCTGGCCACCGATATTGCAGAACACTATTGGTAATCCTGGTTTAGTGAATCCTGCTCTTCTCTTTATCCACTTCTTGTTGTTTTGTCAAATTCAACTCTGTAATAGGCTGTTGTCAATTTTTTTTTGATCCTGTTACATAAGGATCTAGAGAAGCTAATCTTTGGTTAATCCTTACCTCTTTCTATTGTTGTCTGTTTTCAATTCAGCTCTGATTGAAAGCATTGTTGACATGACCATCCTGGATTTCCATATATCTAGGCCTACACTGTTTACTGTGCTCTTTTCAAGAGTACAGGATGTGATTTGAACAAGATTTGACTGCTATTTCAAGCAGGTCAAGCACCCTTGTAAAGACTCCTTTGTCGGTTCATCTTAGTTCTTGTTGTTTTTTGTTGGTAAATGTTAAACAAACATGAATTATTTGCATACTTCACTATCTTGCAGAATACCTGAATAAACATTGATTCTGTTTTAAGTTGCCTTAACACTATTAGAAATCAATATTTCTTCAAAGGCAGCTCAAAATAAGATTCAACAAACTTGTGACAGATAATTTTACATGCAAGCGCGCGCACACACACACACACACACACACACACACACATGCTCACACACATTGTTGTCAAACAGAAGAAAATGTTTAATGTCAGCTCTTCAAATGTTTGTGTAATTACTCTGTAAATGTCTATGTAAAACACTAAGATGCTCTCTCTCTAATTACACTATTTTCATTTATCAGAAATCTGTAAATCCCGTACTGGTTGGCTGACTGGCTAGGTGGCTGGTACGTGTACAGGTTTACCAAGAGAATAGTTTCATTAATGCTTTAAGTTATTGCTTTTTATTCATGTTGATGGATATAATTGCAACTGAATGTATAAGCTTACTAAATTGTTTCTACAAGTCTTCATTGATGTACTATCTCTAACCCACCACTACCATCACACTGTGTTTCATTATTACAATTATAGTATAGATGATTTCTTACTCTGTACCATCTTCCCACAAACCATACATGTATGAACTTATTCTCTCTTCTCACCATCCAGAACTGCTGTAGCAGTCACTTTGTTCCTTCTTTCTTAAAATTATTTTTGAAATTTTTTCCAGAGCCTCTTTTCCCCAACAAACACAGTTCATAGAATGTAGATATTTAAATGTTTGAGATTATTCATCGGTAGATTATTTTTTGTCAAACTGATCCAGTTTAGAAATTGTAAATTTGTTTTAATATATCAGCACAGGCATGGTTGTGTGGTTAAGAAGCTTGCTTTGCAACCACACGGTTTCAGGTTCAGTCCTTGGGCCAACCAATGCCTTGTGAGTGAATTTGATAGATGTAAACTTGTGTAGAAACCTGTTGTGTGTGTGAATGTGTGTATATATATATATGTGATTGTCCGTTATGTCTTAGTGTCTGCATTTGCCATCCACTCCTTGACAACCAGTGTTGAATAGCAAAATATTCCCACCAAATATGGGATTGGGGTGGATTCGTTCAGTTAAAACCCTTCAAAATTGTGTGCCAGCTTGGCCACAGTCCAATGACAGAAAAAGTAAACAATAAAAGATATACCCTACCCACTCAATCCTGTGTACTACTTATATTCACTTTACTGTAGCATAAAGATATGCCCTGACACATCTTATCTCAAAACTTTTTCCTGCTTGTTGAAGCTTATGCCATTATTATAGCCAGGGATAGGGCAATGAGCTGGCAGAATTGTTGGAACACTGGACAGAATGCTTTGAGCCATTTCTTCCAGTTTTACATTCTGAGTTCAAATTCTGCCATAGATGACTTTGCCTTTCGTCTTTTTGAAGTCAATAAGTACCAGTTGAAACACTGGGGCTGATGTAATCAACTAGCCTCCTTTCCCCAAAATTTCAGGCCTTGTGCTTATAGTAGCAAGGATTTTTTTAAAGCGAGGGCTTTATTATAAGCAGTTTTAGGAACCTCCAAACCTATTTAGAAAGCTTTCCATTGTGGTGTAGTAAAATGTGGTCAGCTTCACAGATGTCAAAATTTTGGTTTTTAATCTTGGAGAATGCACCATCTAATGTACAGATCTTATCTCTTGTCTACTTGTACGCACCATCTCTTCTCTGTCTCTTAGATACACCCCCACTCCATCTCTTTCTTGTCTCTACTTATGTCGTCCCTCACCCACCTCTGCAATCATTATTTATGCCAGAGATGAAACTTTTACATGGCTACCGGAAGTAGTGGTCAAATTTCTCTCAAATCACACATGACTATTTCCAAAATAAATAAGTAAATAGATAAATGAAAATGAGGGACATTGGTTAATGTAGTCTTAGATACGATTTGTCTGCTGAAAAAAAAAACAAAAAAAAAACAAAAAATAAAAAGCCAAGATAGTTATGGTTGGAATGCTTTTGATTATAAGTTTGCTCAGTTCAAGCTGACTTGGAGCTAAACAACTACTACATCTATTATACTTTCTCATGTACACCTGCAATCTCACACACACACACACACACACACACACACACACACACACACACACACAATCACTATCTCATATCCAACCATGTACTTGCTCTGTTTAATATATTACTATGTACACAGTCATTGCCCCACTTATATACATACTGTATCTCATATCCAACCACATGTGCTTCTTTTAAAATGCTATGCACACGATCATTGTCCCATTTATATTCACGTCCTCACACACACACACACACACACACACACACACACACACACACACACACATTGTCCTTCATACAAATACAACCACATCTATTTGTTGTTAGCTTTTGATTTTCTCCTTCCAGATGTTTTCTCTAATCTGATCCTCAACTGTCTTCTCATATGTTCAGTCTTTTAATATATTCAGCTTAGCTTCTTTTCAGTCAGGCTCTACTATAGCGAAACATTAATATTTGATCAAGCTAAACATGTTTGTAATACTCGAGTCTATTTTCTACAAACCTTCTACCTGAAATCCCTTAGGCTGAACTTTACATTTTCTTTCATTTGTTTTTCTTTTTTTCCTTCACATTTAGCTACTACTTTTATTTTAGTATTGCTTTTTAAATATTTATTCACTGCTTATTCTCTCCCTCCTCTAAACCTTCTTCTCATACATAAGAGAAATAATGAGCAAATTTTCATTTTCATTAGTTTTTTAAAAAAATGTTTTGGAGGTTTTTATTTTTTAGAATATATACTTCATAAGTTATCTTTTCAAATATTGGTTTTGACTTTAGATAAAGAAATCTTCGTTTGTAATTTAAATTTGAATTTGATTTTCTTGTTCATTTTATGAAAAATTACAGAATCTTCATGCCTTTGTTTAGAAAATTAAAAAAATTAACAAACAGTTGAGAAACTAAGTATTTTCATATCCATCATCATCATTTAGTGTCTGTTGTCCATGCTGGCATGGGTTGGACAGTTTGACCAGGGCTGGTAAGCTGAAAAGCTGCGCCAGACTCCAGTCTGATTTGGCATGGTTTCTTACAGTTGGATGCCCTTTCTAATGCCAACCACTCCAAGAGTGTGATGGGTGCTTTTATGTGTCACCAGCGTGACCCTGGTATCTGCCACGACTGCGATTTTACTTGATGGGTCTTCTCAAGCATGACATAATGCCAAAAGTCTTGGTCATTGCCTCCATGAGGCATCAGCCACTTTTCCTCCGTGAGACCCAGCAATCAAAAGCTACTGGTGCTTTTATGTGCCACCTGCATGGGTGCCATTTGCGTGACACTGGTCTTTTCCACGACTGATTTTATTTGGTTTGATGGGTCTTCTTCACAAGCATGGCATAATTTTTTTATTTCTATTGGTCTCTTTGCTGAACTGCTAAGTTACGGGGACTTAAACACACAAGCATCGGTTGTCAAGCGATGGTGGAGGACAGACACACAAACATACACAAGAACACACACACACACACACACACACACGCCAGGCTTCTTTCAGTTTCCATCTACAAAATCCACTCACAAGACTTTGATCGACTCAAGGCTATAGCAGAAGACACTTGCCCAAGGTGCCACGCAGTGGGACTGAACCTGGAACCATGTGGTTGGTAAGCAAGCTACTTACCACACAGCTACACCTGCACCTATAAATAATGCCATTTTTTTTTTTATTAATCATTTAAGGAAATTCCAGTATTTGAATGTTTTGTAGCTCTAGATGCTTTTCTAACATTCAACAATTTCACCAGTAAGCTGGACTGGCATTGTTAGCCAGTTGACTTGAGAAAACTGGGGATATGATTTGCTGAAAGCCATTGATATGGTAGTGGCTTAGTTTGATCTGAGAACATTTTGGTCAGTTACTTAGTGTTCAACCATCTAGCTATATTGTTTCCAAGTACATAAGATAACATTTAAAATCCTAAGTTCAAAGCAATCTGTTGGATCTGATTTGGACTCAACAGACTAAATTTTACAAGATATTTAAGGAAGCCAAAAGCAGTTGTCACATGGAATTTTTTTTATTGCAAATAGATTAGGTTGTTGCAGGATTTCTATATGAGTTAGCTGCCAGATAAACACATTGCTACTCTTAATTTAGAAATAAAATATTTAGCTCAAATTCTGTCTAGGAGTCATCTGATTATAATCGGAGCATAAATTAATCAACACATAAGTGTATATACTTTTGTAAATGTTCACTCTACATAGACTAGAATGGGTTTCCAACTTGGTATGCTAAAACCTCCAGGGAGTGCAAAATGACATTTCAGGAGAGATGTACTTTATTAAAATAGTTTTACAGAAGAAAATTATTAACTCTTATAAATAACTTTATCCTGTTAGGAACACCAAGAGCTTCATTATTATTGCACATGGATTTAACTTTTAAGAGAATATGATATAGGACTGCATCCCCATTCCATTTGCAATGATACACTTGATTGAATCTATATTCAGCTCCTTTTTGTCTTTAAACACAAAATGTAGGAATTATCGGAATCGACAGGTAAATGAGCAGATTTCAGTCAGCAAGAAAGGTCTGTGAGTTTTATGTTCACAATTGTGATTGATTTCACTGTTAGCAGTTTCATCGAATTGCTCAATTTTGATTTGCATTTTATGCATTGAGTGAAAAGAAAATGTTTTTTAGTTCAATTGGTTTACCAACTGCACTCTATGTGGTTCAATTTATTTTAAAAAAATAAATTAGTTATTAGAAAACTGATGTTATCATCTTCAACTATGATATTACTTTTGTAGAAGGTGTGAAAATTAATCAAATATTTCCTGAGGGGCAGCATAGAAAATGTTGGAAGCCATTGGTGCAAAAATTATAATCTTAATAACTCATTTCAGACATTTAGTTCAAGAAACACAAGTTTTTTGTGTGAAGAATAGCTTTTTTTAATTTAAAAAAAATTTTTATTTTGTTAAAAAAATGTGGACTTTGACATTGACTGACGTAATATTAAGTGTGGCTGCTATTTTTTTTACATTGAAATTTTCTTTAGATCTCAACCACTTGAAGAATATTTAAGATTGTCATTAAGAAGATCATATTACTTCACAGTATGTTGTGGTTTGCATTGGATTGGAGACTTGTGTTAATTATTGTTTTAGCATTTCAAGTATTGGCTTTCTCTTGTGACAGAATATTAGTGAAAATAACTGGTACCCAAAGAAGACTGAAGTGTACTGTAACCAAAAAGACAAGGACATGATTCCAAATGTATCAGTGTATAATAATATTGGATAATTCACCTTTGGAAACATGGGTGTTTAGTTCAATATGGTTAAACAATCCTTATTCAGGGATCTTTTGTGCGGGATGGGTTACTTGACCTGATGAAAATTCTAACTGGGTCCCACTTGTGCTGTTTATCTTGATATGAGATCACCATGTCGTGCACATATGGTTGTGATGCATGTGTCTGGAGTACCCTTATCAGACGAATAGTCATGATGGGTATAATGGGCTTCGTATATTTTACCCCAGTGTCACTTTGATGGCATGCACTGCTTTCTCACTCAATAATAATAATTTCAAATTTTGGCACAAGGTCAGCAAGTTCAAGGGGAGGGGACTAGTTGATTATAGTGACCCTGGTATTTAACTATAATCAACTAGTCCTCAGGTATTTAACTATAATCAACAGTCCACCTGGTATTATAGTTGGTGGACTATCATCAGCATTGTTTTAAAGTTCATTTTTTTGGACTTGCGTGGGTTACACAGAATTTTTTGTGGCAAATATTTACAGCTGGATGCCCTTCCTGTCACCAACCCATACCTGTTTTCAAGTAAGGTAACATTTCCTTATAGCCAGACATGCTTTCCATGGAAGACTGGAAATAAACAGCATTGCTTTTATGAAGGTGATGTTTGTTTCCAACCATAACATATCAAGACAAGTGGAAACACATGCATACACCTGCAAACTATGCGCAATCACTCACATACATACACTCATATATTGCGCGCGTGCGCGCGCACATACACACACACACACACACACACACAAGATGGGCTTCTTTCAGTTTCTATCTGTCAAATCCACTCACAAGGCTTTTGTTGGCCTTGGGTTACAGTAGAAGACATTTGCTCATTGTGTCATGCAGTGGGACTGAATCTGAGATCACTTGGTTGGAAAGCAATCTTCTCAACCACACAGCCATACCCCTACAAAATATGTGTCTTAGTCATAGATACACAGCTTCTAAAACAAATTGATAAATCAACTATTAAGTTTAAATCCCTGTTTTATTGATCATTAACACAAACTCATTCACAGATTAAGATTGGGAATACAAAGAGAAAACTTTTTGTAAAGTAAATATGAAATTGCTTTTCTGCTTAGCTTTTAGCTGTACAGTCTCAATGTACTAATGAATGAGATAGCAAACTGTTTCAAGAATCATTCTTGTTTTCTTTCTATTCCCCTGGTTGCTACTCCATTACTATATTCTTTATTATTGGACAGCTTTCATATCCTTTATAATTTACTGCACAGCATTACCCTTGATAAATTTCTGGAAATCTTCAAAAGTTCTGCAGATTTTCATCAAGAATCATTTAAAGATTCTCTTGAGCTTTGCCAATATATTTGTATTTCCAAGCATAAGATCTTTACTTTTGTTAATCATATTGCACTAGAAGCTTCTGTGAAGTCTCTTTTCATCTTCAGCTGCATAATTTGCAATCATCTCTGTATTAAAGAAATTCATTTTTGTCAGTGTAGAAGCTTGGTACCATGGACTTTCTGTCCCTGTTTTCCATGACTGATATTTCTCACCAACTGACACACAGACATATACATGCAACCATTTACACACTTGTACATGCATACATGCTTCTTTACACATATACATCCATACATACATGCATAACAGAGATGAGTGCAGACATTGTACTAAAACATTAGATTTTGATGCATAGGCACAGATGTGGCTGTGTGGTAAGAAGTTTGCTTCCCAACCAAATGGTTCTGGGTTCAGTCCCACTGTGTGGCATTTTGTGCAAGTGTCTTTTACTATACTCTTGGGCCAACCAAAGCCTTGTGAGTGGATTTGATAGACTGAAACTGAAAGAAGCCTTTCGTATATATATATATATATATATATATATATATATATATATATATATATCTCATCATCATCATCATCGTTTAACGTCCGCCTTCCATGCTAGCATGGGTTGGACGATTTGACTGAGGACTGGTGAAACCGGATGGCAACACCAGGCTCCAATCTAATTTGGCAGAGTTTCTACAGCTGGATGCCCTTCCTAATGCCAACCACTCAGAGAGTGTAGTGGGTGCTTTTACGTGTCACCCGCACGAAAACGGCCACGCTCGAAATGGTGTCTTTTATGTGCCACCCGCACAAGCCAGTCCAGGGGCACTGACAACGATCTCGCTCGAAAATCCTACGGGAGCCAGTCAGGCGGTACTGGCAACGGCCACGCTCAAAATGGTGCATCTCATGTGCCACCCGCACAAGAGCCAGTCCAGGGGAACTGGCAACGATCTTACTTGGCTTGCCGAGTCTTCTCACGCACAGCACATTTCCAAAGGTCTCGGTCAGTAGTCATCGCCTCGGTGAGGCCCAATGTACAAAGGTCTTGCCTCACCACCTCAGCCCAGGTCTTCCTGGGCCTACCTCTTCCACGGGTTCCCTCAACTGTTAGGGGGTGGCACTTTTTCACGCAGCTATCCTCATCCATTCTCACCACATGTCCATACCAGCGCAATTGTCTCTCTTGCACACCACAACTGATGCTTCTAATGTTCAGCTTTTCTCTCAAGATACTTACACTCTGACGGGTATTCACATTGACATTACACATCCAACGGAGCATACTGGCTTCATTCCTTGCAAGCTTACGTATGTCCTCAGCAGTTACAGCCCATGTTTCACTGCCATGTAGCATGGCTGTTCGTACGCATGCGTCATACAGTCTGCCTTTTACTCTGAGTGAGAGTCCCTTTGTCGCCAGCAGGGGTAAGAGCTCTCTAAACTTTGCCCAGGCTATTCTTATTCTAGCAGCTACACTTTCAGCGCACCCACCCCCACTACTAACTTGGTCGCCCAGATAGCGGAAGCTATCGACTACCTCTAGTTTTTCACCCTGGAATGAGATAGAAGTTGTTTCCTGTTTGTTTACAGTCTTTATTGCACCTGAACATCTGCCACAAACAAAAACTAACTTGCTAGTTAACCTGCCTTTGATGTTGCTGCACCTCTTATGTGTCCATAGCTTGCACCGGGTACATCATATATATATATATATATATATATATATATATATATATATATCTCATCATCATCATCATCATCATCGTTTAACGTCCGCTTTCCATGCTAGCATGGGTTGGACGACTTGACTGAGGACTGGTGAAACCGGATGGCTACACTAGGCTCCAATCTAAATTTGGCAGAGTTTATATATATATATATATATATATATATATATATATATATATATATATATATTGTGTGTCCAGGTCTTTGTGTTCATCCCCATCACTGCTTGACTACCAGTGTTGGTATGTTTACATCTCCATAACTTAGCTACACGGCAAAAGAGACTGATAGAAAAAGTACCCAGCTTTAAAGAAAATAAGTATCTGGGTTGATTCTTTCCACTAAAATCCTTGAAGGCAATCCCCCAGCATGACTGCAACAAGTAAAAGGTAAAAGATGCTCTGAAAGTTTATGATGTTACTTAAGTATCAACTTTGTAACAACTGACAGAAGAGCTATGAGTAACATGGCTACTACTACTACTACTACTACTACTACTACTACTCCTACTACCACTATTCAGAACTGTGGAATCAGTACACAGTCTCCAACTCAGAAATCTAAGGGTCTACTATCGCCAACTCTCTCTCTCTCCATTTATAATTTGACTAATTGTGTATTTCTTATATTGATCCGTAGCACACAGTATACACGAGCAAATGCTTGTGTTCTTTTATTCTTTTATTTGTTTCAGTCATTTGACTGCAGCCATGCTGGAGCACCACCTTTAGTCGAACAAATCAACCCCAGGACTTATTTTTTGTAAGCCTAGTACTTATTCTATCGGTCTCTTTTGCCAAACCACTAAGTTACGGGGACATAATCACACCAACATCGGTTGTCAAGTGATGGTGGGGGAACAAACACAGACACACAAACATATATATATATATATATATATATATTGTTTGCATAGTATTAAGCAAATGAAATCTAGATCTCCCCCTTGGGCATTGACTATTTGCAAGTGACTTTTGCCCCTGCAAGCCCACTGAACACTGATCAATTAAACAATGCTGCTATTGTTTGCAGCTGAGACCTGTACCACTTGCTGTGCCTATTTTGAAGTAGATGTGATTAACTATTGAAAAATAAAGTATCTTGGCCCCCACGTATAATACAATGACAGAATATGTCTGGCTGGCTACTTGATTACTTGCCCAGCACACTATAGACTGTGTCACACTTGTATTCTCTTGATATTTGAATTTAACAAAATTATACATTTCTAGTCTTCTGTGAAAGCTTGTGCATCCATAGTGGGGCAAATATCTTGCTTCTAAACAAGTGAGGGTTGGCAACAGGAAGGGCATCCAGCTGTAGAATATCTGCCTCAATGAAGTCTGACTGGTGCAGTCATGGAAAAGTGGACGTCAAATTGATGAATGAATGAATGAGAATTCCGTATTTTAACATGTATAAGGAACCCTTATTTGTCAAAAATTAGGTTAAAAAAATATGGAGTTTCTTATACATAGATAGTATTATAATCCCTTACAAAACTTTTCTTCCAAATTTAAGCCTTCCTTATACTTGTTAAAATACAGTATTTTAAATAAAGATTGATTCTGCATTAATGATTTTCTTTGCTATTTTTTAAATTGTTATTTATTAAATATTTTGTTTAAAATTTTTCCTTAGCTAGATGGTAAAAAATTTGCTTCCCAACTACATGGTTCTAGGTTCAGTCCTACTGTGTGACACTTTGGATAAATATGTTCTACTGTAGCTCTGGGTCAACCAATGCCTTATGAATGTATTTGAAAGATGGAAACTGAAAGAAGCCTGTAGTGGTTTGTTTACATCCCTGCAACTTACAGGTTTGGCAAAAGAGACTGATAGCATAAGAACCAGGCTTACACATTATGTACCAGGGTTGATTTGTGTGACTAACCCCTTCAAGACCATATCCCAGTTTGGCTGCTGTCCAATGACTGAAACAAGTAAAAAGATAAAAGATAATACTTGAAATTACTTCAAAACTGGCTGGAGTAAATAATTAGTTGCATTGTGGAAAAGATGAGAGAGGACAGCCAAAGTGGTTTTATAAGGAGTAATGGAGTTGTAGAACTGGATTATGTCAGATACAATTTAAAACATTGCTGTACAAATGCTATGCTTTTCCTTTTATAATTATCATCATTAACATGATCAGCAACACAAATATGCTGGTGTTGATTGAATGACTGAAATATGGTAACATTCTCCAAGGCATGTCTGAATCATGAACTAAACCTCAATTTAACTATCATATCCCTGTTTATTTGTTTTACCTCTTTGTTTATTTTCTACTTGTCTCACTGAACTATCCCATTACTTGCAGTACACTCATAACAGTACAGTTGTCTCTCATGTATGTATCAGTTACAGCTTCTTTTTTTTTTAATTGTAACGTATGTCGGACTAGTTTATTTTCTTTCATTGTAGCAAGTCTTTTGTTTTGACTGCTTCCCATATTTTGTAATATGCTTATCATTATAGCGAGTCCTTTGTTTTGACTTCTTTCCATATTTTGTAATATGCATATCATTATAGCTTTCATTTACACATAAAATAACTGACAATACCCTATAAGCTATTCATTGTTCCATAAGGTTTAAGAGTGTACAAGTGTGTTATAAAACACTTCTGTCCATGTTTGATTGTTCTAGTAATAGTAATGACTATCCAGTCATTTTATAAATAAATTTAAAATTGGTTGATTGGTTATAAAAAATTTTATCCCCACCATTGCTCACTTTATTATCCTAGTTTGCAAACTAGGTAACAACTGTATAGATAAGTGGGTGGAAACCTATTTGACTCTTTAAAGCTAAAGTAGGATTTAAAAAAACAAAATAAAATATTATTAGTCAGTGACTTGTCTTTAGTTGTTTTCAGTGGACAAATACACTCTAAACATATTTATTTGTTGTAGTTCAGTCAATGGAAGTCTAGCCTTGCCTGTCACTGTTCATAATACTGGTGGTTGGTTTACTAAGGAGGTAGTCTTTTATCCTGTACTTGTTTCAGTCTTCAGACTGTGGCCATGCTGGAGCACTGCTTTGAAGAGATTTTAGTATAACTCAACCCCAATACTTTTTTTTTTTTTTTTTTTTTTTGAGGCTTAGTACTTGCTCTGTCAGTCATTCTGGCCAAACCACTAAGTTACAGGGCTGTGAACACACCAGCACCAGTTTATCAAGCTGTGGTGGGGGGACAAACACAGACATGGGGATGCATATATAAATGTATACGAGTAGATGGTGGGCTTCTTTCAGTTTCTGTCTACCAAATCCACTCACAACGTTTTGGTCACCCAAGGCTATAGAAGCAGACAGTTGCCGAAGGTGTCAGGGCCAAACCTGGAACCATGTGGTTGGGAAGCAAACTTCTTACCATGCAGCCATGCCTGCACCTGTAATATAAAGATTAGAATGCAGAAATAAATGAATGTATGTCCATATATATATATATATATATATATATATATATATATATATATATATATATACAGATATAGGGTAGGGAATTGCCAATCAGTAATAAAATTAATAATTAACAATTTTGCCAAGTAGTTCAGTATGAAAAAAACCTTTATCGGTAAAACCATTTATAATCATAAATATATAGGGCTTAGCATGAGATGCTTCACCAACATACTGAAAATTTAGAAACAGCAGTCAAAGAACTACTGATTCCAAACTAAATTTTCAGTATGTTGGTGAAGCATCTCATGCTAAGCCCTATATATATATATATATATATATATATATATATATATATATATATATACACACACACACATATATATATAGCACAGCAAAAAGGAATTAATTAAAAATGTAATAAGTCTGTAACTATACTCGCTTATGTAGTTCACTGTAGGAAGAGCGAATGAATGAAAGGTTATGTATGTACATTGAGAATGTGACATTGTTCATTGTGTAATTGAGTTGTCATCTGAAATTATTACTGTTCTGACATAATTACTATTCTTCTCATGATGAAAGCAACACATGTACAAGTAGTGCAGTGACTATGAAATCAGTAGGTAGGTGCATATGTAAGTGTAGGACCAATGACACTTGTTTTATTGGAATAGATCCGCAATAAATAAATACTTTTAATGTTCTCTATATACACACACTCCAGAATTTTAATCTGCAGTTATGAAACTTTTTACTCATTCTTATTATGACTAATTCAATAGTAATTGGCTTGGGTTTTGTGAAGCTGGTAGAGGTTTGACTAATTTCAGTTCTCAAGTCAAAGTGATTCTCTTTACTTATTCCAGTTAAGCATTTCCCTTCCAGTAAAGCATTTCCCTTCCAGTAAAGCATTTCCCTTCCAGTAACAAGGAACAGCTGTTTAATTTGTATTTAACACCATTGGAATCTAATTATATAAATGGAAAATTCACAACAATTGATGATAAATAACATGTATAAAATTTCCTTAATTTCTGATATTAGATTACATAGTTTTAACAAAGTTAGAAAGATAATTGGGACTCTAATTCAAAATCAATTCTTTCTTTCTGATAACATGTTTCATAAAAGTATAGTGAGGTTTCTTGGGGGTGGGGTGGGAGAATGATTATAAATTCTGTTTTATATACTTTATCTGTATTTGAAAAAAAAAAAAAATCATGTAATCACTTTTAATATGTATCTAGCAAATAGATCTATTAAGTTTCATTAAACAGTATGTACTTTTTTCTTTTTTACTTTTTTTACTTTTTTTTAGCTGAACAAATCATTAAGTTATTAATTCTTTTCCTTACATTCTTTCTGCTATTAACTATCATACATATTATGCAACTAGTTCTAATTATCTATTGTAACAATGCAGACAATTTAGTGATTAAACAATGGAAATTTAATTTTTCATACATAAAATATTTAATGTATCTTCTGTAGAAAAAATTAAAAAAGTATTTCATTTTTTCCAAGATACTGCATGAAAAAGCAGTTACTTAATATATTCAGACTTAGCATTTGTATACAGTTTTAAAGTATTTAATTCTATTATGGTGAAACATAGCACAAATTAGATGCTGAGAATGAATTCCAGTAATAATCAATTAAATGCAATTAGTTAGCAGAATCAGGATTTCAGTAGCATTTCTTCCAAATCTAACCAGCATTTTAAATTCAAATCATGCTGAGGTCAACTTTGCCATTCAGGGTTAATAAAATAAAGTACCTGTCATGTACTAGGGCCGATGTAATTGACTTGCCTTCTCCCTCAGAATTGCTGGCCTTAAACACTGCAAAAGAGCGGCATTCCATTCAGGGGGAAAATGTTGTGATGTCATTCACTCATGCACCATGGAAACCAAGTAAACAGCCTTTTAAAACCTCGGGCTTGAGAGAGGAAAAATAATTTACCGTCTGTATTATTTTTGTTAAAGTTTATTTTAACACCATGGCAATATATTTTGAAACTCAAAATATTTCAATAAATCACAGTAAATTTATAAAAGTTTCTAAACTTAGTTATAAAATATTCTATTTGAAAACACTGTCATGTTGTTATTATGCAGCCCCTGGTCAACCCTGACTAAGTAAACCCATTAGCAAATGAATCTCTCCTCATCTTAGGGATGTGTATGACTTCAGACAGTAGAGTGAGGTAGATTTGGCAACCATTTCTAGTAGGCTGAGTGTCCATATAAAGGTTTTCTTTTTTTGCTTGCACAGAGTAAGGTATGGCCATGTGATTAAGGAGTTTGCTTCCCAAACACAATATTTCAGGTTCTAACCTACTGTGTGGCACCTTGGACAAGTGTCTTCTACTATAGTCCTGAACTAACCAAAACCTTGTAAAAGGATTTGGTGGAAAGAAACTGAAAGAGGCTTATAATGTACATGTGTGTGCATTTATGCCTTCTCATCTTCACAGCATGTGATAGTTGTAAAACAATGTCATTGTCATACAAGCTGTCATTCATGTCTATGTTTGGTTATGTAGAAATATTTTCTTGGTTGGAACAACTGAGGGCTGACAACAGGAAGGGTTGTAGAATAGCTACATCAGTGAATTCCATCTGGCTTATATAAGCACAAATCAGTGATGATGTAAAGAAATTTTATTACATAACTTCAAACATGTTGTCATAGAGTATGTGCATGGCCTGTGTGGTTCAAGAAGTTTGCTTCACAGTCATGCCATTCTAGATTTTTATCTGATTACACAAACACCTTGGGTATGTCTCCTACCGTAGCTTGTTGTTGATCAATACCTTGAGAGTGGAATTTCATTGATAGAAACTACAGAGGTTTGTGTGTGTGTGTGGAGGCGAGGGAGTAAAAAATGTGCACATAAGCAATAAAACTGATTAAATTGGTGCATCAAACAAATACTCTATATGTATTCCATCTGAGTTGTACAAGCACTTGCTTGTCTTTCTCACCATTGGAAATACAGTAAATCTGTTTGGTCCATTGGAAACCTATAAGCAACAAAGCTATTAAGAAAATGTGTAAAAAAAAAAATGCTTTGCTTCAGCTGTTTTTACATTTTGTCTTCAAAATAGAGATGCTAAGAAGTGCAGCATTTTAAAACATCTCACATTTATTTGAATAATCTAAATTTACCTAATGACTCTTATTACACTATCTGATTGTCTCATCTCATAATGTGTCATCGTTTTTTTTTTTTATCAACTTAAAAGAAATTATCTAAGATCTTAAAAGCAAATTTAAAATATTGTTATCATTGTAGTGTTGTCATTATTGTCTTCGTTAAAAGCATCATCATCACCATTATCATTGAAACATTAGGTAGTCATATATATATATATATATATATATATATATATATATATATATATTGAAACATTAGGTAGTCATCAGAATTGGTGGACTACTGATGATCCCTGTTAGCATTCTCATAAATTAAGTTTTGTAGGTATGGCTCTCACCTTCGTTGCCTTTTTGATTAGCATATATCATATTGGATATAAACAATGGCACTGTGTAGATTGTCAGGAAATGATATTACTATCATCATTGTGATCATCCCTGCTCTTCTTAGATGAAAATCTGTCGAGATCACCTTTGTCCTTCAACTCTCTGGGTTGAGGAAGTACCAGTCTAGTGCTGGCATTGAGTTAATGTTCCTAGATTAGAAACATTAAAATCAATAGAGCATCAGTGTATTTCTTTTGGCTCTTTAAGTTCTGAGTTCAAATCCTATTGAAGTCATTGTTGCATTTCATCTTTACAGTGTCAGTAGAATAAAGTACTGGTCAAGTACTATGATATCAACTAACTCTCCACTTTTTAATGCTGGCATGGGTCAGAAGGATTTTTTTTAAAGGTAGATTTCTCTTTGTGTTTTAAAGTGTTTTATGCCAATCATGTTCATTCTCCCCCTATCTTTCTCCCTCTCTCCCCTATCTTTCTCCCTCTCTCCCCTATCTTTCTCCCTCTCTCCCCTATCTTTCTCCTTCTCTCCCCTATCTTTCTCTTTCTCTCCCTCTTTCTCTCCCCTCTCTTTATCCCTCTCTTTCTCTCCATCTCTTCCTCTCCATCTCTTCCCCTCTCCTTCTCCCCCTCTCCTTTCTATTTATCTCCTTTCTCTCCCATCTCCTTTCTCTCCCATCTCTCTCCTTTCTCTCCCGTCTCTCTCCTTTCTCTCCCGTCTCTCTCCTTTCTCTCCCGTCTCTCTCCTTTCTCTCCCGTCTCTCTCCTTTCTCTCCCGTCTCTCTCCTTTCTCTCCCGTCTCTCTCCTTTCTCTCCCGTCTCTCTCCTTTCTCTCCCGTCTCTCTCCTTTCTCTCCCGTCTCTCTCCTTTCTCTCCCGTCTCTCTCCTTTCTCTCCCGTCTCTCTCCTTTCTCTCCCGTCTCTCTCCTTTCTCTCCCGTCTCTCTCCTTTCTCTCCCGTCTCTCTCCTTTCTCTCCCGTCTCTCTCCTTTCTCTCCCGTCTCTCTCCTTTCTCTCCCGTCTCTCTCCTTTCTCTCCCGTCTCTCTCCTTTCTCTCCCGTCTCTCTCTCTCTCCTTTCTCTCCCATCTCTCTCTCTCTCTTTTCTCTTCCGTCTCCTTCCTCTCCTCTCTCTATTTCTGAGCATACATGCGTTTGCCTTCAATACCATAAAGTCCTGCCACCAAAACAGACTGACTGAATGTTCAGTCAGTCGTACCAAATCGTCAACATCCAAACAACTATGCCCAATCGTCTCATTCCTTGTTGAAGAAGTCATCCTCATATTGTTTGTGTGGTTACGGAATGTGGTTGATAACGAAAGTAATTAGCTGTAGTGTCTCAGCATCAACTGATTGACTTGTTTGTATGTTTCTAGCATTAATTCTATTGAAATATATACATACATTCATTGGTTGAACAGTTTATTTCAAAGAATTAAATCAGATGCTAGAATCAAGAATTATTTCTTAACAATTCCCCCCCCCCCCCCTTTTCTATTTGTTATTTGTGTGTTCAGAAAGAAAATAATTTTGTAAATATTAGCTTCTGAAATATGGTAAATATAAATGCCTGCTGCCAGACTGTTAATTTTGGAATAAGAATGTTGAAATATTTTGGGTGGTGCCAAAACAGATCTTCTGTTATTTACTTTGGTTTCTTTCATTCTTTCTTTTTTTTTTTTTAATGTTAAATACAAATCAAGTGAAGCATTTTAGAAAACATGAACCTAGAAACAATAATAGGTGGAACTTTTCACCTACCTTTTACGTACTCTGTCTCGTATTTTCTTCCCCACCCTCCACCTTCCTTCCTTCCTTTTTTCCTTTCTCACCCTCATTTTCTCTCTCCTCTCTCTGTCTCATATATCATAAGATGAGGTATTTAAAAATGTGGCAACTGCACACCTAGATGCCTCCTTTCTCTGTTTGCAATTGCTGTCTTTCCAAGACAACAAACGTTTCTGGTTTAATATAAAACGAGAAGCACGCCAGGCGAAATGCTTAGCGGTAGTTCGTCTGTCTTTACATTCTGGGTTCAAATTCCACCGAGGTCGACTTTGCCTTTTATCTTTTATGTGGGGTAAGTAAATTAAGTAGCAGTTGCATACTGAGGTCGATCTAATCGACTGCCCCCCAAAAATTTCCCCAAAGATTTCGGCCCTTGTGCCTAGAATAGAAAAGAATATAAAATGAGAATCTTTTTCTCTCTCTCTCTCTCTCCACCTCCCTCTCCTCATCCCATATCTCACCCTCACTTCTCCCCCCCTCCCCCCCCCCTCTAAAAAAAAAAACAACCTTGCTCTTAGAAGCTTGGCTGTCATCTTGGAAAGAAGTTTGTAGTAAGCATTTTTTTTTCTTTTCAGAACATTGTCACAAAAATGTTTGATGATAGCTTTTGGTTACTCAAAGTATCAAAACTATTGTTGTGTTTGTTATGTGGTGGTGGTTGTTTGTTGACAGGGAGGAATGTAAGCTATATGCTGAGCTGTTGTACATCACAATGTTACTTTATTGTTGGTTGGATGCTGCAGCAGCAGAAGCTAAATGAGAAATCAATATCAAATAGGAGCATGCTTATTTACACCCAACAACTTACTCAAACTTGTAGGATCTCCTTTTCTTACATTAGAAATCACCATCATTATTTTTATTATTATTATTATTATTATTGTTTTACTTCTCAGAACATTCAGTCTTATTTGTTCTGACAGATTCTGTGAGAGTGGACAGCAGCCTGCTGTCAGAGGTCTCACAGGGTCTCTTTCCACACCTTATAAGCTTTGATACTTGGTTGTTGATATTATTATTATTAGTAGTACTGTAGTAGTGGTGGCAGTGTCATTATTATTCCATATTTCCTCTCTGAATGTAGGAGTTAAATATGAGATTGTGATGTAATACAGGAAAAAAGAAAGAATGGCAGTATTATACCAGAATATAGTTGTGCTGGTGACTAGAATTAAGTCATTGCTTGCTCTTTCTTTCACTCTCTCTCTATCCCTCCCCCTCAATCTCTCTCTCTCTGTCTATCCCTCCCTCTCTCGTGAAAATTTGAGCAGGTTATTGTTTGATAAAGCAGAAGAACAGAGATGCATTCTCTATCTACCATCTTTGATAGTCATTTGTGTATGTGAGATGAAATCTTTAAATGACAACCATAATCTTCTTGTTGTTGATCATATAGTTGTATTTCAGAATATTTTTTGTTTTGTTCTTTTTTTTATGAACGATAGTTTTGCTAATTGACAACAGCTGGTTGAGTCTATTATTACATGAGGTAATCTAGCAGTTTCAACTGCTCTTTGATTGAACCATAGAGGAGCCTTTAAATGATAGCTCAATCTGTTAAGAATAGCAACCACATCTCTCTCAAATTACATTGTACTATCGTAATTAAGGAAATGTTATATTAGATAATTTGAGCTATTGGGGATGGGGGAGATTTCATGTATCCAAAAGTTTTAAGGTACTACTAAGATTTCATTATGATAATTAGAAATTTACATAATTCCAATCAGTGTATCATATGAACTGATTTTATAGTCAAATGAGAGAATTCTTTTCTTACAAATCAATGCAGAAATTATTCAGATATTTACCTACCATCAAAAATGGTGAACTGCTACCACAAATACTGATTTGGTCAGGTAGATAATGGAATTGTTTGTTTAAAGGATAGGCCATATATTCTTAATGGTTTATTTTGTCATTGCATGTCTTGTTTTAGTTAGAGCTATATTCTTAAATCAAACACTGTTCTTTTATCACCCAGCATGAATTATCTTTTGTTGGTGAAAAAGATAAGTAAAACCAGGTACAGAGCCTTTTCAAATTTCAATATGTAGTTCATTGATTACCCTCATACTTCAACCTGGCATAACGTCAGCTCCCTCAATACTACTCTCCCTACCTCAGTTGTCTTATGAGTTACTTGCTGACTTGTACAGGTGCCACATAAAAAGCACCCAGTGCACTCTGTAAAGTGGTTGGCATTGTGAAAGGCATTCAGCTGTAGAAACCACGTCAAAGTAGATACTGGTCCTCTGGCGCAATCCTCTGGGGATAGGGGATGGGAAGCTTGGGTGTCTTTAGGGTGGGAGGAGGAGAAGTTTAGGAATGAGTGTGAGTCTGTGTTTGTAGTGGATGGAGGTGGTGAGAGTGGAATGATGAATGCTGACCAAAATGTCAAGAAAGGAGACAGAGGTGTCAGAGATAGTGCAGGAGAAGTGGAGGGCAGGATAAAAAGCTTTGACAAAAGAGAGGAAGGAGTCTAGATGTTCGTGGGAGAGTGAGGTTGCATCAATATAATAGCTGTCTAGTTCGGGAGTGGGACCAGTGAAACTTGAGAATATTTGGGCCTCAGCATAGCCAACGAACAGGTTTGCATAGTTGGGGCCCATTCTTGTTCCCATGGCCACTCCCGTGTAATGCTGGTAAAATTCCCCTGCGAATGAGAAGCAGTTAAGTGAGAGGACAAGTTCGGCCAGATGAAGGCTTGTGGATGTGTCAGGTTGGGGGTTGGGTTGAAGGTCAAGGAAATGTTGGAGTGCACGCTGCCCCTCGTGGTGAGGGATCACCGTGTAAAGGCTCTGGATGTCGAGAGTGAAGAGAAGTTTAGAGGGGCCAGGAAGGAAGGAGAAAGAGTTGAACAAATGAAGCACGTGGTTGGTGCCATGGATGTGAGAGGGGAGGGAAGCCACTAGGGGGGGGCAAGGACACGGTCAAGATATCTGGAGATGAGTTCAGTGGGGCAGTTGCAGGTGGAGACAATCGGGCGGTCAGGGTTGTTAGGTTTGTAGATTTTGGGGAAGAAGTAAATAGTGGGGCTGCAAGGAGTGTGGACAATGAGGTTGGAGGCGGTGGAGGGAGATGGGAGGAGGAGATGAGGTCATGGATAGTGGAGGACGCAGTCTGTTGGTAGCTGGGCGTGGGGTCAGAGAGCAGAGGGCAGTAGAAGGAGGTGACTTGAAATTGGTGGAGAGCTTTGGCCTTGTAGAGGTCCACATGCCACACCACCACGGCTCTACCCTTGTCGGCCAGTTTTATGATGATGTCAGTGCGGCGTCGGAGACATCGAAGGGCCGAGAGTTCGGCTGGGGAGATGTTCAGAAGACGGGGACGGCTGGAAAAGTTAAACCGGTCCACAGCACGCTGGCAGGTGCCCGCAAAAAGATCAACTTCTTGGAACTGGCCAGGAGCTGGCATCCACTGGGATGGTCAGCAGCCTAGGTTGGTGAAGCAGTCCTCCTTATTAGATGCAGGTGGAGTGTCACGGAAAAGTGCACACAACCTAAGACGATGCACATAGCTGTGGATATCGGCACGAGTCCGAAATTCGTTGCTGGATGGAGTGAAAGGGATGAAGCGCAGACCTCTACTGAGGAGGGAGTGCTCTGCCTCAGAGAGGGGAAGATCTGGAGGAATGGTAACAACAGACTGAAGTGGAGGAGGGGTGGATGGGATAGAAGTAGGAGGGGTGGATGGGGTAGTTAGGAGGGGTGGTGGGGATGGTGGAAGGCTGGGAGGGAGGGGATGGGGGGTATATATATATGATACATATATTATATATATGATACATATATTATATATATGATATATATATCATCATCATCGTTTAACGTCCACTTTCCATGCTAGCATGGGTTGGACGATTTGACTGAGGACTAGCGAACCAGATGGCTGCACCAGGCTCCAAGCTGATCTGGCAGAGTTTCTACAGCTGGAAGCCCTTCCTAACGCCAACCGCTCCAAGAGAGTAGTGGGTGCTTTTACGTGTCAACTGCACAAGGGCCAGTCAGGTGGTACTGTCAGCGGCCACGCTCAAGTGGTGTTTTTTATGTGCCACCTGCACAGGAGCCAGTCCAGCGGCACTGGCAACAACCTTGCTCGATTAAAAAAAGAATTTTTTTATGATATATAAATATATGTATATATATATATATATAAAATATAAATATATGTATATATATATATATATATATATATATGATTGACCGTTGACTGAACACTATTCAATTTTTTTTCTCCGTGTTTTTCTCCTTGTCTCCGTATTCTTTCTGTTGAAGAGCGTAGCTCGAAACGTCAAAGACTTTCCGTATTCCCGAGCGTCATACTAATATATACTTTTGTTATTTACACCACCTGTCCTCGTCTGTTGTTATTTTTTGTATATTCTCCCATATATATATATATATATATATAAAACATATATATATATATATATATATATATATATATATAAAACACATATATATATATACAGACACACATACACACACACACACACACACACACACACACACACACACATGTGAGAGAGATGGTGATGCAGATAAACCCAGTTAGGCTTGATTGACATGCACACAAACACCCATATTGAGAACCTCTTGATCATTATACACACACACACACACACACACACACACACTCTTACCATATTTTATTAAATTTCAGATACCTTCAAATTATTATATTTTTGAGAGCCACTCTGAATAACAATTATCTTTTCCCATTTTCATTTTGTTTTACTGAATATAGTGTTTTATTGGGAGACCTTTTTCTTCTCTTTTTTTTGTACGATGGCTTGAGTACTAAACATTGCTTACAGGTTTCTGGTGTTCATAGAACAAGTAAACACTGTTATAAAATTATAGTAATTTTGTTACTTCAGAGACATGACATTAATTTACAAAGATTTTCAGTTAATATTTAATATTATGTTGACAGCATTTCTAGACAGATTTTTCTTCTTTCTCTTCATTTCTAATTTGCAATTGTACAGCTTCATGTTTCATGACAGATGTTTTGGGTATTTGTTCCATTGTTTTCGTGATGCTTGAAAATACTAAATTCTCTTGTAATAAGAATACTGGTACAAGATTTTGTTAAAGCCTCATTATTGGTTTCCATGAAAACACAAGCGATAAAATAATTGTTAATAATGAATATTGTTGTAGTCTTTTAATTTGTCATGTTGTCTTTAATTTTTTTTAACTAAATGTATATTCAGTTACAGAAATTAATAAAACTATACTCTTTTTGTTTGGAAATTGATTAGAGTTAAGCATTCACAATCATCAGGTTATTTTGTAAACAATATGCAGATACAGAATGTGTGAGAGTGGGGAGAACGTATAATATTTATGTAAGACATTGAGTCACATGTCTTCTTTCTGTCCTCCTATAGGAGTATGGAAGGTGAAAGCAGTGGCTGTCTTGAGTGAGGTGGATTAGAGAGATATGGGGAGAAAGAGAGAGAGGGAGAGAGAAATAACTGATAGGCAGTCAGGCAGCCAACCAGATAAACAGATAAAATGAAATATAAGAAGAAAATGGAGTAAGGCTTAAAGCAGAAATATTGAGAAATGCTAAGAAGCGACAAAACTAAAACCCATCCTTTTCAAAAGAGTGAAAAACTAGTACTACACCAGTCAGTAATAAATAAGCTATTGCAAATAGCTATTTCATTACATCTCTGGATAAAAGATGATGGTACTGTCTCTTATTCAAGAGATGCAAAGAAATGGCCAGTGGTAAGATATGGATCTTTGATTCAGTTAGTCTGATACCATTATGACTTGGCTTTTTCACTCAATCAAGATATTGGCCATTAATCATTGGTTTCAATCATTTACATCTTTACAACTTAATTCCTTTATTTGGAAGCTTTTCTAGTAACTCCTCTGCTCACCCCAGCCCTTCCCTTGAAGAAAACATACTTAGGTTGTTGATTTGAAGATGCTTTTTTTTTTTGTTTTTCACATATCAACAATTTCATGACTTAATTGCTGCAACGATTATCAGATGTAGATCATTTATAAATAATACTGTCTACATTCCAGAATTTATCCACTAAAATCATCGTAACAACAATGATATCTAATTAAGAATTACAAAAATAAGACAGGCAAATTTCTTCAGCTCTGTTAGATGAAAAGTTTAAATTTAAAGAGTTTTCACAGACATTTCAATTATCACTGCATTGAAGCAATCCTTGGGATCAAAACCTATCTTTTCTTTTAGTTTTTGCTCGTTTCATTCATTGGATCGTGGCCATGCTAGGATACTGCCTTGTGGGGTTTAATCAAACAAATTAATCCCAGTACTTTTTTAAAGTCTGGTACTCATTCTATTGGTCCTTTACACTGGATACTTAAGTTACGGGGATGTGAACAAACCGACACTGTTTGTCAGGTGTTGGGAGGGGACAGTCGCAAAGATACACATATAGAACAAACTTTCATATAGTTTCTGCCAGTGTAATTCACTCACAAAGCATTGGTTAGAAGATATTTGCCCATGGTGCTGCACAGTAGGACTGAACCCAAGACCAAGTGTTTGCAGAGAGTGAGCTTCAGCTTCTTAACCTCACAGTTTTGCCTGCACAATAATGATAATGATGATAATAATAATAATAATAATAATAATAATAATAATAATGATACTTTCTACTATGGGTACAAGGCCTGAAATTTTTTTTATGGGTGAGGGGACTAGTCAGTTACATCGACCTTAGTATTCAACTGGTACTTGTTTTATGGACCCCAAAATGATGAAAGACAAAGTCACCCTTCACAGAATTTGAACTCAGAAAGTAAAGAAGGACGAAATGCTAGGTATTTTGTCTAGTGTGCTAATGATTCTTATTTCTTTATTGCCCACAAGGGGCTAAACATAGAGGGGACAAATGAGGGCAGACAAAGGGATTAAGTCGATTAGATCGACCCCAGTGCGCAACTGGTACTTAATTTATCGACCCTGAAAGGACAAAAAGGCAAAGTCGACCTCGGTGGAATTTGAACTCAGAACGTAAAGACAGGCAAAATACTGCTAAGCATTTCGCCCGATGTGCTAGCGTTTCTGCCAGCTTGCTGCCTTAGTGTGCTAATGATTCTGCCAATAATAATAATGATCCTTTCTGATAAAGGCACAAGGCCTGAAATGGGTGGTGGTGGTGGGGTATGGTTGGTAGCATTGACTCCAGTACTCAACTGGTATGTATTTTATTGGTCCTGAAAGGATGAAATTGCAAAGTTGACCTCAGCAGAATTAGAACTCAGAACATGAAGATGGATGAAATACTGCTATGCATTTCACCTGGCATGCTAACTATTCTGCCAGCTCACCACCTTAATAATAAGAAGAAGAATAATCCTTTCTACTGGAGGCACAGGGCCTCAGATTTGTTGGATGGGGGCTAGTCAATTATATCGACCCCAGTGTTTCACTGGTACTTAATTTATCAACCCCAAAAAGATGAAAGGTAAAGTTGATCTTGGCAGAATTTGAACTCAGAACATAGTGATGGGCGAAATAACACTAAGCACTTTGTCCAGCACACTAATGATTCTGCCAGCTCGCTACCCTAATACTACTACTACTACCCTAATACTACTACTACTACTACTACTACTACTACTACTACTACTACTACTACTACTACTACTACTACTACTACTACTACTACTACTAATAATAATAATAATAATAATTGTCAGGGAATTGTAAATGCCTATTTAAACTGAATGACAATGTCTATTACATTTATTGATTGTGAATGCTGTTTTAAGGAGAACCATGCTTATTGTCATTAAAGTAATGTGTTGCTGTAAATGGAAAGAGAAAGACTCCTATTTTCTCGGTGATCACTCAGCCTGCTAGAAACAGCAGCCAAATATCACCTTCTTCAGTCATGTCTCTCTGTCTTAAATTTATAAATCCGTGTACATTGGACAATGCAGTACACGATACACAAAAAGAAATGGAATATTTTTTTATACCTTTGATCATAGGTTTATTTAATCAAGATTGACTCGGGGCTAAACGTCAGGAAAATTTCCTTGAAATGAAGTAAAAAGTAACTTCATGTGTGAGAGACAAGGGGATGGTGTGTGCGTGTTTGCATGTATGTGTGTGTGTGTGTGTGGTTGTGTTCTAAGATTCTATCATTATGTAATTTTCTCTAATACCATAATTAATGTTCAGTTTCATTTAGAGAGAAAGAGAGAAATAATAATAACGCATACAAATCTAAGACCTGTATGGTGTTTACCGCAGCTACTGTAGTGGAAGACTACAATAGTTCAGTAACAGTAATAACCCTAATTAATCCATAAAATCAATGTGGAATTTAAAAAAAGAAAGAAGAGCAACAAAAAAATAAACTTTAAAAAAAAAACAACCAACCCAAACCTGCTGAATTTTTATGTGAATGAATTATTGTATATGTCACCTGGAAATTTCTAGAAAACACATTTGCCTGGAATAGTGTAATGAAATGATTTGAAGATTAATCTTCTGTAAATTCATTAATTACAGTTATTGACACAAGCTGTTAATTGCATACAGCTAATAGTTGATACAATCAATTAACTTCATTCTATGGTGGGGGAAAAGCTAGCATGGAAATGAATTTTGTTTTATACCGTGTTATGATGCCATGTAAAATTTGATGTGTAGGTATATATACATATATGATGTATGTATGTGCTTGTGTGTGTGTGCTGAAGAAAGAGAAGCTGTCCCCAATCTACACAAATATGTGTGTGTGTACTAATATTGTTTTGGTTTTGTGTATTTTTCAGCAAGCCAGAGCTGAGCAAGAGGAGGAATTTATCTGTAATACTTTGCTGAAGAAAATACAGAGTCTAAGGAAGGAGAAAGAAGCATTGGCTATGAACTATGAACAAGAGGAAGAATACCTAACAAACGATCTCTCCAGAAAACTTATGCAGGTAGTAGCAATATTGTTTGTATTTATATATTTCCAAATATTAATATCACATACATTTCTAAAGGTTTATTGCTGCTGTATATTGACATGGTGAGCTGGTCTACATTGCATACTTTAGCTTTTAGTGAGATGCATAACTGTGTTTGGCTGACAGAATGATCCACTCCCCCTTGTGAAGTTGTGTAATTAGTGGAAGGAAGAGGACATAACTGCAAGAACTACTGCTGCAATAAAAGTAACTGCCCGAATTGCAAATCTACCCCAGCCATCTTGATACAGAAAATGATTATAAAACATGAGAAGAAACCTGACTGAAGTTGAATTTTGTCATTCATCATCTTTTTGGAAATGGATAAAATAAGTAACTGTCATGTATATACTGATGAGAATGAAGGTGTGTTGTCTCGTGGTTATGGTGTTGCATTCATGATTGCAAGACTGGTTTCTATTCCTGGACTGGGTGGTATGTTGTGTTCTTACTGCTATTTGTCTTTTGCTTATGAATCTACTTCATCTTCAACCTAAAATTGCTGACTAATGTATACCTGTGCAGGTCATTCCTCACTAGAGAAGGATTTGATATTCATGCAGTTAGCTCAGTGGCTCTCAACCAGGGTCTATGTGGCCCTTGGGGGTTCATATAAGATTTTGTTGTTAAAATTTATCCGCAATATATTGGTTATACTTCTACAATTCACAAAATAGTTTAATTTTTTTATACAGTTCCTAATATTTAATTTTAAAAATACAATAGGATTTTTTAAACATTGTGGGGCTGTGAGGGCCCAACTGAATAAAATAGGAATCAAAGGTGTCCTTAGATAAGGACCCCTACAATGTCATTCAGGATGTTATGAGATAAGTGTTATGCTTCATTTTATAGAAGTCCACACAGACTACTTTCCCTGTCACCATTTGGCAAAACATAACCTATATGAATAATTTCCTGTGTTCCATTGCAATCTGCTCTCCTGTATCAACCAATCTAATTCATTGTCAAAGTTCCTAGACTTCTACAACATAAACAAATAGGTGCAGGAGTGGCTGTGTGGTAAGAAGCTTGCTTCCCAAACACATACGTGGTACCTTGGGCAATTGTCTTCTACTATAACCCCAGGCCGATTAAAGCCTTGTGAGTGGATTTGGTAGACGGAAACTGAAAGAAGCCTGTCGCGTGCATGATGGGGTGTTTGTCCCCACCACCATTGCTTGGCAACCTATGTTGGTGGGTTTACGCCTCCCCCCCGTAACTTAGCAGTTCGGCAAAAGAAACCAATAGAATAAATAGTAGGCATACAAATAATAAGTCCTGGGGTAAATTTGTTCGAGTAAAGGCGGTGCTCCAGCATGGCCACAGTCAAATGATTGAAACAAGCATGGAAAGCGGATGTTAAATGATGATGATGATGATGAATTGATGGAAATTTTGATGAAGATCACTGCCCAAAACATCAATCTTTCCTGCCCTTTGTGATGTGAACATTTTACATCTACTATTTGCCAATGCAGACTATCATTGATTTCTTCATATTTTACTGTCATCCATTATTCTAAGATATTTGGAACTTCTACTTACCCATGAGATCACCTAGCCAACCACAAGATAAGTTATTCAGAAAATTACCTAACTTTTCTTAAAGCAGGTTCATTTTTAGTATCCTCAATGTCCTTGTCAAAAAGGACGATTAACATAACCTTCACATTTGAGCAACACTGAGGTGCTGTTTTTGGTCACATTAAACCATGATACCACTGTAACTAACTGCTGTTTTGTCTAACCATTATGGCCATACACTATTATTTCCTCACCTGTTACATTTTTCAGAATGTTTTCAAGTGGCCAAACAGCTCCTGACTAACTGTGACTCTGTTCACAAATTTAGCAGTACAGTCCAGCTTCAAGTTTTCTTTTAAAATCCTGTGGCTTAAACTTTTGGAAACTCTGTGAAGAGTCTGGCTGGTTGTGATTTCTAAGGATCATAGCATATACTTTTATAATGTGATGGTTGGCCATTGACATGAAAGGGTCATTCAGATTTGGAGACATCTTTAATGGATGTTATTTCTAATTTGAAATGCTGCCACTACTCGTGACATTGTGGATCAATAGTCCTTCCTATACGTCTGTTGCAACATTAGAAAAGTCTATGTAAAAATTTTCTCTGTTTCATACAAACGCATTGCTCTTCCAAAGTCTTCATTGTTTTACTTGGAACAAATCACCAAAAGCACAAGACATGATATCACTATTATTATACCAAAGACCAAGTCACCTTATACAGTACTGCAGCCATGAGCATATTGTACTGGCTGGTTGGCATTCTGTTTTAAAAGAAACCTTTTTGGATAGACTTTGTATAATTTCCCATTCAGTTTCTCTACTTGTCTATGCTCATATAGGGTGTATTGTCTCTTGAATTGTTGGAGCAAATATGTTGCAGATTGGTTCTTATTCAAGTTCCAGTCGTCCAACAGTAAAATATTTGTACTTTTGGCATAGCTTGAGAAAATAGGTGATACCTATGCCAAAAATACAAATATTTTATTGGAGCTATTTATTTTATTTATGTATTTTATTATATCTAATTTTTAGCAAGTAAAATAGAACTTATTAAACATCTTAGTCAAAATAATAGCATTATTTTGCTGTCTTAGAGAACATAGGTATATAACACTTGGGCATTGGGTATGATGTTATTAGAAGAGATTACTATTTTCAGCTCAAAGCCACCTCCTTTATTACTAGTTTGAATCCTCCTCAGTTAAAAGGTATTGTCTTGCAAGTTATTTGGTGGCCTATCTGGTGCCAGGTAAAAAGTACTTGATATACTCTGTAAAGTGGTTAGCCCTTGGAAGGGCATCTAGCCATAAAAACCACGCCAAAACAGACAGTGAAGCTTGGTGCCGTCCTCTGGCTTGCCAGCTCCTGTCAAACAACCCAACTCATACCAACATAGAAAACAGATGTAAATGATGATGATGATGGCATTTAACTGTTCATGCACAAAACAAGTGTTTAGGTGGTATCTGATATGGCTTTCTGCCTCCATACATTATTCTGATGGCATAAAAAGGTCAGTGTTGATTACAATAAACAAAGTAACATGAATTGTATTATCAGCATTTATAATTAAGATATTTAGCCATTTACTGCTGACTAAAAAAACGTAGCAAGCTTAATACATCTTTGCTCTTTCATCTCCACTGCATGGTTTAATGATCAGAATTGCCTTCAACATCTTGTGAAATATGCCAGGATTTGAAATACAAGGATTATTCATTATCATCTTCAATAGATTTATATCTTTAAAAGATTTTTAAAAGCCAGTGTTGATTTTAATCATTTTAAATTCATTATTGATTTTTTTTTTTTTTTTGGTGGGTGTGTATTCACATGATGCTAGAGAATAAATTGGATATGTTAAGGTTAAGAGAATCAACATTAATTTCATGAAAAAAATATGCTAGAGAAAGAGAACTTAATTTAAAATTGATTGAATTGTAAAATATGAGAGGTGAAAAAATGAAACTTTAACAATTTCCTCTTGGTTAAATCGAACAAACACGTGTACATATAATTTTATCAGTTTTTCAAATTCTGTATTTTGTATCTTAATTTTACATCCACTTTTCCTGTCTCTGTAAAACCTCCACCTTAGAATATATATATATATATATATATATATATATATATATATATATATAAAAGCGAAATCGTGATGGCACCTGTGCCCAGCGTCGCCTTTCTGGCACTTGTGCCCGTGGCATGTGTAAGGACTTTTGAGCAAGATTGTTGCCAGTGCCTCTGGACTGGCTCTTGTGGGTGGCACGTAAAAGCACCCACTACACTCTCAGTGGTTGGCGTTAGGAAGAGCATCCAGCTGTAAAAACTCTGCCAAATCAGATTGGAGCCTGGTGTAGCCATCTGGTTTCACCAATCCTCAGTCAAATCGTCCAACCCATGCTAGCATGGAAAGCGGACGTTAAACGATGATGATGATGATATATGTGTATAAATATATATATATATATATCATCGTTTAACATCCGCTTTCCATGCTAGCATGGGTTAGATGATTTGACTGAGGACTGGTGAACCGGACTAGCTGACATACCTGGTAATTCTCGGGAAAGCGGGGCTTATCCCGTGATTCTGTTCTCATAATTGTTTCGCTAATCCTGTAACAACAATACAAAGTGTGTTACCCTTAAAACAGTTTTTGTGTATTTACAGAGAACAGTGAACTGTCTTACACAGGATCTTGCTTTTAGAAATTCCCAATAAGTTATGAATACCCAAATTGTGAAGTCAGTTATGTTATAACATGAAATTAATTACCTGATAGTAAGAATTCAAATAAAGTAGCCCCCCCCCCCCCCCCAAGAGCTTTAATGCGTTTCCAGAGTATACAAAACTTAGGAGGAAATACTAATAAGGTATGTATACTAAAACGTGAAGGTTGTTACATAACAGCAGGCTAATCAGATATGAGATGATAATTCAGGAGAGAAAAGATTCAAAGAACACACAAATAACATTTGATGCATTCTTTGCTAAGCAACCATAGCCAGCACCCTCATAACAGATACAACCTTTCCTCCCCTATTTCTCACTGTTGCTTTTTGCAAGAGTGTAGGCCTGTGTACTCAGTGAAGTTGATTAACCTGTTTTAGAATATTTCATTTGATCTTAATTAAACTTGAGTGATTTTTTTTTTTATCATGGGTGTATGCTATATTATCTGAGGCTATCTTAAATTGTATGTTTTGGATGATGTGACAAGTCTGAATTTTTCAGTTGTTTGGCTATGTCTACTGCCTTCAGTTGTGTTCATATCACTATTAAAAATGACCTATCAAGTTCATCTCTCTATGCTATATTGTACTGATCTTGTGTCACCCTGTTTCATTTTGCACATATCTAGAACCTTAATCAAGGTATTACTGTGTGTGTATGTGAATACTAATAGGTTTCTGATTTTCACCAAAATCCAGTAACACTTTCTGGATGCTATATGTGTATATTTACCTTATCTGATAGTGCCCTTGTTTAATTTTGCCAGTCTAATTTTTTCCCTTCTTAGTCATCTCATTCATAATTTATTCTTTAAAATTTGTTGGAGCCATGCAGATGGTAAAGCACTAGGTTAAGTATTTTATAGAAATTCAGTGATTCTTGGCCTTCAGTTTAAATATCAATAACTGAGTTCATTATATTTAATATACTTCCACTCTTAGCAAAGGAAAAAAATATTTAGCAGTTGGTCATTATATAATTGATAAAAAAATAGAGGAAAAAAGTGAAAAAATGAACACCATGTTAAATGAATCAATGATAAATAAATAAAAGAACACATGGAAGAAAATAAGTATCATTCCAAGACCCGAAGTTTTCCCGAACATTGAGATGGTCACTGATTGCCAACCTGTGTTATCACAGATCAATTAATGATAAGCATAACATGGTTTGCAATTGATTATCCTGTGTTATCCTGAATCAGTGATAATTCAAACAGTAATAAATGAGGATAATACATTTCAGAATTTGATAGAATATACTTTAAACTTACTATCTAACCTGAAAGCAGTAACTTAGTAAGCCAAGCCATTCCTGTCCAACTATGGCAAAATAAATGTGAAGTAAAATAATCCTTTCTGATCTTGGTACAAGGCCAGCAATTTCAAGGGGAGGGAGAAGTCAATCAGATTGCCCCCCACCCCACCCCTATCCCATTCTCAACTGGTTCATATTTTATCAACACCAAAAGGATGAAAGGCAAAAATCAACTTCTGCGGCATTTGAATTCAGAATGTAAAGAGCCGGGAGAAATGCTGCCAAACATTTTGTCTGGCGCGCTAACAATTCTGCCAGCTCACCGCCTTTGTTAAGTCAAATAATGAAGTTTATTTTGCTTTTAGCTCAGTGTGTTTCAATTACATGCGTGTTTATCTATCATTTTCACATCTAAGTCCATAGCTACAAACAAAAATGTTAATTGCTGTCCACTTTTTGAAATATTCAGACTGAGGAGTCTTCTACTAATTTACTAACATTGACGAGTATTTTTTAGTAAATAACTATCTTGTGTTATTGTTGTTTGCCAGTAAACAGCCCAGGTTGAAAAAGTGCAATTTCAACTTGCATGCCATAGTGAAATAGCTTACAAGACATAACTATTTACCTATCTACCTTCTCTATCACTTTGGTTACTTGTGAGATGATACCCACAAGCAGGAATATATATCATGAGGGTTGTTCCATATATTTTCTGTCAATCAACCACTTGATTGATAAAATTGAGCCATGAATGCACTCAAATGCACATCTGAAACAGCTGTATGATAAATGTATATGGGGTAGGAGTATGTATGGAATTTCTCAGGGACATTTTTTACATGAAGGCTATAACATTGATATGTTGGGGTGGGGGTTACACCTATGGTGGAAAGAAAAATTTACTTTACTGAATTATTCTTTATCAAAGTATCACTACATTAAGTATGCTGACCCCCACTTAACTATTGGCTTTTTATGCCAAAGGCATCCCAGAGAAATTGGTGCAGTCATTACTCTGGGAATGGATTGGTGGCTTTTGTTGAGGATAGGCCGGTTGACTGGGGTAATAATAGGTTTACAGGATTGGAGTAGTGGACTCTGGTAGGGATAGATTGGGGCACTCTGGTAAGAGTGTAACTCATAGACTACTATGTAGGATGCCATTAGATGTTGTAAATTTTAATTTAAACTCTATTTGTAAAAATATAAAATGTTAATTGAAAGGAAATGTTTTTCTCTTTTTCATATTCTATCTAAAATCTAACCAGTAAATTTTTTCAGGAAGAAGGACCACCTGTTAGCTCATTTTATAAACAAATTTTGGATCATATATTTTTAAAATCCCATTTCAGTCTTAACTGATATAATGGAATTGCTATTTTCAAAATTCCATTGACTACATCATTCAGGTCTAGCTACAGAATCCAGGTTGTGCATAAAAATTGATTCCTTTTCAGAACATATTCAAATTATTTCTTTTTATTTTGTTTTGTGCAACAAAAATGCAGGTTCTTTAAAGAAAAACCTCACAAAGGAAATGAATTTCCAATGATTTCATGAAAAAATATTTAAAACATGTAAAATAAATCCATTTTGTTTTTTGCTTCTTTAAACCTTGTGACTTCCCTTACAAACCAAAAACCCTGAATAGAAGAACAAGCTTGCTTTTTCCTTGCGCCTGCAGCAGACTGTAAAGACATTTGCAAATACCTTTCATAGATAAAAACTTTCCAATACTTAATTTTTTTTTCAATTTCAGTAAAATGTTCAGCCATAAATACAGAATAAATTCTGTTGCTTGCTTGAATATATATATATATATATATATATATATATATATATATATATATATATATATATATATGCAGTAGTTCATGTATCCAAAAAAAGAAACACACTCTAAAGCCTTAGAGCAGTAATATATTTTTTTAGGAAGTTAAAAGTTGTGGCTGGTCATAGAGCGACCATTGGTTTCCCACTTATAAAGCACTTAGTAGTATAGGCAACTTCTGATGAGTTGCCTATACAGCTAAATGCTTTATAGGTGGGAAACCAATTGTCACTCCAAGGCCAGCCATAACTTTTAACTTCCTAAAAATACAAACACACATACATAGTGACATGACAGTGTGGCTAAGAAGTTTACTTCTTAACCATGTGGTTTTGGGCTCAATCACACTGTATAGCTCCTTGAGCAAGTATCTTATGCTAGAGCGCCTGGTCAACCAAAACCTTGTGAATATATTTGATGAATGAAAGCTATTCAAAGCCTGTTTTATGTGTATATGTGTGCACATGCATGTTTGCTCATTTGTGTCATTGTGTGAAAAGCGTTGTGCAGCACCTTAGATTAGTGTCTATTATTATAGTTCTGGGTTGACCAAAGCCCTGTGGATAGATTTGGTATGGAAACTGAAAAGAAATGTGTGTGTGTGTCATACAAGTGATGATGTTCCCAGTCATCCATGAAAAACGTGTCTGGCTTTGGGGAAATATTATTTTGCTTGGAAACAGGTGAAGGTTGGCAACAGGAAAAGCATCCAGTCATAGAAAACCTGTCTTGACAATTTCTGTCTGATCCAGGCAAGGATGGACAAGTGAACATTTAACTATAATAATATAAATGTGTTTAAATGTTCAAAACATTTTCTTACGCAAAAAAAAAAAAAAAAATCTTATTTCACTATGTAGTATAAAAGATGTGTGGGCTAATATAGATCATATGTAGGATTTATTTCCAGTCACGATCATACATCCTAGACAAGGCTTTAATTCATTGTATTGTATCATACCATTTTCCATTAAATTGATGATTCATATGTCTTCTAGCGTATAATATTTGTCTCATCAGAGATATTTTCCTGTAAAAAATGTGCAAGACAAATATCACGCAAATTAGATGTTAAATTAGCGTACCAGAATTTATTAATAACAATTGCAAAATGTTCTTTTGATTAATCACTGGAAGAAATTTCCATGGTTACTAAAATATATAAATGTTTATTACTTGTTTCTGTCTGTGGACTATGGCCATGCTGGGGCACCACTTTCAAGGGTTTCAGTTGAACACATTGACCCCAGTACTTAATTTTTTTTTTTGATGTCTGGTACTTATTGTCAGCCTGCTAAGTTACAGGGATGTAAACAAACAAGTTGTTGAACAGTGATGGTGGGGAGGACAGATACAAAGACACACATACATAGACAACCAACTTCCACACAGTTTCTGTTTACCAAATTCACTCATAAGGCATGGATTTAGTCCCCTTGCCATGCAGCAGGACTGAACCCAAATCCATGTGGTTGAGAAGCAAACTTCTTACCACATAGCCGTGCCTGCAAAAAATGGGGTGGTGGAGGAAACAAAATCTTTTATGAGGAAAATGCAGGCATAAACTATTTCATGATTTGTATTTGAGCGAGTATTTTTCTTGTTCAAGAAATCTCAGTATCAATGTTAAGATGACATTTTGCTTGTCACAAGATGTCATGTGATCAGAGCTTAAGGGTTGAAATTATAGATATAGGTAATATACTGCGACACGTAAAAGCACCCACTACACTCTCTGAGTGGTTGGCGTTAGGAAGGGCATCCAGCTGTAGAAACTCTGCCAAATCAGACTGGAGCCTGGTGTTGCCATCCGGTTTCACCAGTCCTCAGTCAAATCGTCCAACCCATGCTAGCATGGAAAGCGGACGTTAAACGATGATGATGAACGATGATGATGATTGTAATAATATGAATAAAGAATGGGATGTAATTTTTTTCCATTGATCTTCCCAAATTGGATATATAGGCACAGGCATGGCTGTGTAGTATGAAGTTTGCTTCCTAACCACATGGTTCTGGGTTCAGTTCCACTGTGTGGCACCTTGGGTATGTGTCTTCTACTGTAACCTCAGGCCAAGCAAAGCTTTGTGAGCGGATTTGGTAGACAGAAACTATAAGAAACTTGTGTGTGTATGTGCATGTGCCACTACCACTTGACAACCAGTATTTGTGTGTTTATATCCTTGTAATTTAGTGGTTTGGCAAATGAGGCCAACAAAATAAGTATCAGGTTTACAAAAATAAGTACTGGGGTTCATTTGACTAAATTTCTACTAGGTGGTACCCCAGCATAGCCACAGCCTAATGACTGAAAAAGAATGAATATATATATAGGAATGGATGCATTCATTGCACATTAGTTTTATCATTCAGGTTTTGATAATTTATTACCACATTCTGAAATATATAAAAAAGTGTAAAGACCCCAAAGTGGTCATGAATAACCATGTGATTGCACCTAGAAAGTTTCCCGCCAAGGCACAAGTCTGGTCTAGGTTGTTTATGGAAGACTAGCAGTCACCCATGCATACCAGCCTCCCCTCTCCATGCCACCAATGTCAACCAAGGGAAAGGCAAAGGTCAATACAGCTTGGCACCAGTGACATCGCAACTCATTTCTAATATTGAGTGAACTGGAGCAACATGAAATAAAGTGTCTTGCTCAAGAACACAACACATAGCTTGGTCTGGGAATCAAACTCACTACCTCATGAATGTAGCAGTGCGCCTTCACATGTAACAGGTGAAATAAAGAAGGTGAAGTTCCTCTGTGTGTGTGTGTGTGTGTGTGTGTGTGTATACATACATACACTGTAAGTGCACACATGGCTGTGTGGTTGAGAAGCTTGGGTTCAGTTCCACTGTATGACAATATGGGCAAGTGTCTTCTTCTCTAGCCTGAGGTTGGCCAAAGCCTTGTGAGTGAATTCAATAGACCAAAACTGAGCGATGCTTGTTGTTTACCTGTTTGTATGCATGTGTGACTGTGTATATCTTTGTTTAGATATCATATGATGGTTGTAAATGAATGAGATTGTTTGTTTCCGGTCTTCTGTGAAAAACAGGTCTGGCCAGGAGGAAAATATTACAGGTCAAAGTTGATGGCTGTAGAAAAACTGCATCAACAAATCCCATTTGACCTGTCCAACCACAGAAAAGTGGACATTAAAATGATGATGATGATGATGTGTGTTCCTCGAGGCTAAATTTAGTCTCGTTTGAAACCACAGGATATGAACCAAGATCATGAGTTTTACTTACTGGTGGCCAGATTGGACTTTTTTCAGATGCATTTGAACCTAATTAATTGGCAACTAAAATGGTTAATACCATTGAAATTGCCTTTTAAATTGCATTGTATCTTTCATCTGAAATTTTATTTGAATAGATTTACTGATTAAATTATCCCCCAAACGATTTCCAAACATTTTCTCAAATGTTACTTCAAGATTGATTACAATGCAGTCAATTATAAAATTTAAAATAAAATGTTTTTTTTGTGTGTGTGTGTTTTTCTTTCTTTTCACATTTTAGTCTTTTTTTATTCTCACTTGTAGTTTAGTTGGCCAGATTTTAATTACAGATTCTTTCCGTTTTCTGTATTAGATTATTCCTTCAAATTAGCTCTCTAAATTGAAAAGAAGAAAAAGAAAAAAGAAAAGCCAGGATTTCATGGTCCTCATGGAAAAAGAGGCCTAAGTAATAAATATCACCTTATGATATCAAAATTCAACTCATTAACTGGAGAAAAAAAATTATGAAACATTGTATCAATTTTTTTTTGTCCTGTATTTATGAATCATTATTACTAAAGAGTTAATATTGATGGATGATAATGTTTTAATTTAAATTGGTATGATGCAATTTATAACCCAATGTCTTTTGCTGGCACCAAAAGCATGTATTAGCATAGTTTGTAATCTACTAAGATAGGCACTATATAGCTGAATGGTCAAGAAGTTTATTTTGCAGTTATGAGGTCCCAGGTTCGAGTCCACTGCATGGCATTTTGGGCAGATGCCATTTTTCATAGCCTCTGGTTGGCCCATATTTTGTGAGTGAAATTGTGCAGACAGAAACAATATAAAAACCCATAAGACAGATTGTATACATCTGTAATTCAAAGGTACAACTTTGTCACACGTTCACATCGATTCTTTTCTACTCTAGGCACAAAGCCCGAAATTTTAGGGGCCAGTCGATTAGATCAACCTCAGTATACAACTGGTACTTAATTTATCATCCCTGAAAGGAAGAAAGGCAAAGTCAACCTCAGCGGAATTTGAACTCAGAATATAAAGACAGATGAAATACCATTTTGCCTGGTGTGCTAATATTTCTTATTTCTTTATTGCCCACAAGGGGCTACACACAGAAGGGACAAACAAGGACAGACAAATGGATTAAGTCGATTATATCGACCCCAGTGCATAACTGGTACTTATTTAATCGACCCCGAGAGGATGAAAGGCAAAGTCGACCTCGGCAGAATTTGAACTCAGAACATAATAGCAGACGAAATACTGCTAAGCATTTCGCCCGGTGTGCTAACATTTCTGCCAGCTCGCCACCTTTGACTGTTCACATTGATTCAAGGGTATGTATGTCTCTGGAATACTTACCCACTTACATGTTAATCTAATGAGCAGGTATTTCACTCAGAAATGACTTTGGAGGACCAAAAATTCCATGTGAAATGCCACAGGATGACGTTTCAATGTTTACACTGTATGTTTATACTATATTCTATGTCAATTTGTGTGCCAGAAAATACAGTACTTATTTCTGGCTGGTTAAAATCCCCAATTGATTAAAATTCCTGATTGGTTAAAATAACTTTGTAATGAATGTGAACCAACACCTCAGCAGTTGAAATGGTGTCAACATTCTTTTTACTCTTTTTCAGATGTGAAAATATTACATAAAATCTAAATCTGTTTTATAAAGCTATTTAAAAATTTCATTGACTTTTCTTAATGTTGCCGTTAATCTGCTTGAAATAGAAATATTATCATTTTCTATTGAACATTTATCTGTTTGCTGCACTGTTACATTCAATAAAATGGATTTCTCTCTTTAAAACTACACTATCTCTTAGTTTTAACTGCATGAAATAGCTAAAAAAAAAAAATTAAAAAAAAGAAAGAAAAAAAGCATGGTGAATTTCATCTCCTATTTACCTTGTAATAGGCATAAGCTTGGCTGTGTTGTTGAAAACTTCACTTTGTAACCACATGGTTTCAGGTTCAGTCCTACTGGGCAGCACCTTGAGTAAGTGTTTTCTAATATAGCCCCAAGCTGACCAATGCCTCATGGGTGGATTTACTAGACAAACCTTGTAGAAGCCCATCATTATATATCCTCATCATCATTCAACGTCCGCTTTCCATGCTAGCATAGGTTGGATGAATTGACTGGGAACTGGCGAACCAGATGGCTACACCAGACTCCAATCTGATCTGGCAGAGTTTCTACAGCTGGATGCCCTTCCTAACGTCAACCACTCCGAAACTGTAGTGGGTGCTTTTTATGTGCCACCGGCACGTAAAAATATATGTTATATATATGGTTGTGTGTGTGTGTGTGTGTGTGTATATATATATATATATATATAAAATCTTTTGTCATATTTTGTTTCAGACTGTGGCCATGCTGGGGCATCACCTTGAAGTATTTCAGTTAATTGAATTGGCCCCCAATTCTTCTTTTTCTATTTTATTCAGCCTAGCATTCATTGTATTGGTCTCTTTTGCCAAACTACTAAGTTACGGGGATCATAAGCACACCATCTCAGTTGTCAATCAGTGGTGGGGACAAATGCGTGCGCACACACACACACAACGTATATACTAGGGTTATGACTTTTTGACTTTTTTGGAAGTAAACAATTTCCTGTATCAAGTTGATGAACAATTTCATATAAGTACGGAAAATAACCTTTATTATAAGTCTTTTTAAAAAAGGTCACCCCTAGCTGAAGAAATCTAACACCACTTTTGACCCAAATCATGTAAAATTCTAGGTGGGGTTCATAATGCCTACTCAAGTTTTTACCAAACTTGGTGTGCTGACTTGATGCAATGCAGAAACAGTATATCTAAAATTTTAGCTTTCAAGTTTAAGTAGTTCAGGAGTTATAGAGTTTATAATTTGTTACCACTTAGGCCCTACTTTAGGAAATATCCCCTTCCTCTCCTTTTCTATTTCTGTGATGCTAAAACCTCTGACTATCTTAACTGTTTTTCAGAATAGTAGGCTTATCCAACTAGAGTATCTAAAATAATGTCTCATAAGAGAAGTGCTTGTGTCACTCAAAGAATTTCAAGAAGACCTGTTCCTCTACAAAAGCATTCTTTTGAAAACAACTGCAGGATACCAATAAAACTTCAAATTGTCAGCAGCTACCTGTTCCTTGGAGGTACCATCAAAGGAAGGCAGGAAAGAATGAACAAAGGAAATTTCGAAAGAAGTAACTTTTTTATGGTAAAAATGAAATTAAATGTACAAGCACAAATAGAAAAAGTGCTGAATACCTACAATAAATGTGTAACACAAGGAAAATAGATTCATTGAAAGGAACTTTTGACATTGCAAAGGAAAACGGTGAATGGCTGTGCAGTAAAGATAGGAAGTTATATTATCTTCAAATTAAAAGCAAAGGACAGGTTGGGTATGCAACTGGAAAGGCAGCCAGTTCCAAAACTATTCATTTATCCAAAAGAAGAAAAGTGTCCTTAATGCCAACTTCAATCAAAGCAACTCCAGTGTCATCATCAATGTCTGAAGCAGAGACTGAAAGTGAATATCAAGAGTCCGAAAAATCAGATGAAAAATCCACACGAACAAAGAGGAAGTATAGCAAAAACTGGAACTGCAACCAAGTTAGTAATATCTTCCAAGCTATCAATCCAAAAAACAGCAACAGTTTATCGACATTTATCTCAAGATGGAATCAATGTCGAGACTCCTTCCCAATCTGGTATTTACAGATCAGCTATCAAAGACGCTGTTAAACCAGAAAAGAAAATGAAGAAAACACTATATTTAGAAAACTGGCTATTGCATTTTGATGGTAAATGTATTGATGACCAAGAACACCAAGTGCTAGTTTTAAAGAATGAACAGAGAGAAGTTAAGTCAGAAGCACTCCAATTATCAAACGGAAGAGCTGATACTGTTGTGAAAGGAATAACAGCTGTTTTTAAATGAATACAATTTATGGAACTGTGTGAAGATGATTGTTGCTGATACGAGTATAAACACTGGGAAAAGAAATGCCATTGTCATTCAGTTGCAAAAACTGTTTACACAAAAGGGTTTGAAAGAACTGCAATTTATTGGTTCTCAGTACCCCAACATGGCCACATTCCAATGACTGAAAAGAAGGAAAGAATAAATATATAAAAGAAAACAACCTAATTGAATTGAAGTGTCCCATTCGTGGTACTTTTCTTTCTTTTTTTTGTGTTGATGACAGGCTTTGATATCTGAAGAGATACAATATAAATGGATTCTATTGTTCAGTAGGTGGAAAAGAACATTGATATAATGTATTAGTAAATATTAACAGGTACACAAAGTACTATTAAAATCAACAGTTAAAAATTGGGCATTTTTGCTGCAGAAATCAGATATAGTCATTCATAATTTCATTACCTTAAACAGTTTTATATATATATCACTTGAGGAATGTCATGTTTGAAAGTTTTTTTGTTGTTGAGGTATGTTAAGTTTATTAAAGCAATATTACTTGCAGAAAATACCAATTCTACTTTTTGGTAGATTTAACATCACTACTGAAGTAACCATGAATTTTTATTTCGCATTTTAAGGTCTTCAGTAAGTATTTTACAGTTAATTTTCTAAAAAATTACTCTGTGATTGCTCAACCTGCTGCAAATGGCAGCTAAATCTCCTTCAAATTACACTCAACGATCCTTAGGACGTAGTGGATGTCAAACATGGTACACTATACTTATTTTTGATCATGTCTGCTTGATCAAGTATGACTTGGGAGCTAAACGATAGCTACAACAACTGTATTTAACAATGAATTTCAGAAATAAAGTCCATTATATATGAAATATGATAACAGGTTTTCTTCCAGTGATAAGTTTAACAGCTGGTATCATATGAAGTCTTCTGACGGTTAATGTGGTGGATATAGAACAATATAAAAAGAATTTAATGTATTACTAGTGAAATAGATATAATGTCTTCTAGGTGCTTTGATTCAATTGAATGATATAAGAATGGCCCTGAGAAGATTGTGAGAAGATAGCAGCACTGCAGTATTTTGAAGTGAATGATTTGAGGGAATCGAGTAAGGAAACACAAAAGCTGATGATATAATTGGTGAGAGAAAGAGAGAGAAGTAGGTCAAAGTGAAATCATATAACTGACAGAAAATTAATCTTAGGTTAGCATAAAATGATGCATCTCTGGTTAATACAGTCAGCAGTGACAATGTTAATAATTGTATGTGTGATTGTATTCATGCATTGTGTATCTGAGGATTGCCACCAGAGATGAAACTCGGAACATTTCAATACCCACAAAGCTTATTCTACAACTGTGCTCTTAGCAGTAGTACTTCTTCCTTTGTCCACTACCTTTCTTATTTTCAAATTACACACACACACACACACACACACACACACACACACACACACACACATATTAATTTAATGTCCATTTTCCATTCTTGCATGGGTCAGATGGAATTTGTTGGGGCAGATTTTCTACACCTGAGGGCCCTTCCTGTTACTAACGCACACCTCTTCCTAAGTGACATATTTTCCTATGACATTTTTGTGGAAGATTGGAAACGAAGGACAACGCATGTATGACAGGGACACTCATCTATAACTGTTGTGCAATGTCAAAATAAGGACACACACACACACACACACACACACACACACACAAAAAGCAAGCTTAAAGGTGAAGACACTTGCCTAAGGTGCTGTGCAGTAGGACTGAATGTGAATGTATGTATATGCCATAAATACATTGTGCAATTAGGTTGTTTGAAAAAACAAATTGATGGTTGATATGAATGCAATAATAAACTGGTTGATATGAATGCAATAATAAACTGGTTGATATGAATGTAATAATAAACTGGTTGATATGAATGTAATAATAAACTGCAAATAATGGCATTCTTAGTAGCCATTTATTCACTATTAAAACCTTATAAACAGAAGGTTTGAATTTAGTTTGTGTGATATTTGTTAATTTATAAAACACACGTACACACACACAGTATAGTGGTTGATGTTAGGAAGAGCATCTGGCCATAGAGTATCTGGCCAAAGCAGACACTGAAGTATAAAACAGTCTTTGGGCCCATTGGATCCTGTCAAACTGTCCAACCCATACCAACATGAAACATGGGCATTAAATAATAATGATAATGATGATGTTGATAATTTGCATCTGCGTACATGGAAAGACATGTATAGCTCTTATTCTATGTATACACAGACATTCATAGCATTATATATGCAACATGTGTATATATATATGGAAAATTATTGATAAAGACAGCTGTTTTCAACTTCCTTTTTATTGTAAACAGTTTATGAAAATGATGTGTTTATTTTTATTACATTTTTTTTTTATATTATGTTGTTTTCTATATGGTTCTTTATTTTTCTTCTCCCTCAGTTACGTCAAGAAAAAGTTGAATTGGAACAGACTCTGGAGAAGGAGCAGGAGTATCAAGTAAATAAATTAATGAGAAAAATTGAAAAATTGGAAGCTGACACTTTAGCTAAACAAGCTACACTAGAGCAGGTAAGTGTTTGTTATCTTTACGTGGCCAGTTTCTAGGTTGTTTATTGATAAACTCCAGGCATAAGTAGCTCAGACTTTTTTGATAGGAGGATTGTAAAGTGAACTTTAAGCCTACCAATTGGGTTGTTGTTGTTATAAGTGTAGTAACGAAGCCACTGACTTGGTAAACTTCATAATTAAGGTATGACGAACTGTTTGTTTTTATGTTTAAAATTGCTGATTATTTGTATTAATGTTCATTTTATGTTGTTTAATGTATATAAAAAGTGTTTTGACATCCAACATTTCGAATTCTTTATCCCTTTTCTTTCATTACCACATTTCTTTAAAAATAAAAAAAATAAATACAGTTTGTTTCAATTAATTTTGAAAATAATCAAGTATGAGGATTTAGTAAAGTAATCCAGTTTCTCAATATAAATCTTTTAAACCTAACTTAAAGGAAAGGCTTTTTTTTTTAAAACAGAAAAAGACTTATAATTATATCAAAGAACAAGAGGCAGTCTTGGACAGATTGGTATTAAAATGTTATGAAATATATGCTAGTTGTATGGAATTATGATCAGTAAAAATTTTGTCGAAGCACATAATGTTCAGATTAATAATTCTGCTTAGAGTTTTCATATTTTTTATTATAGCATTTCTTGCTCCACCTCTTGTCAGAACTTCCCAGCAGGTTAGAAAGCTGCTTCATTGTGACAATCTGTGAACCCAAACTTAATCCCCCCCACCACCAAAAATATATTTGTTCAAACTCAGTGCCTAAAGGAGTCAGACAGACAGACAAACAGACAGAGGGGTTTCATATAAGCTCAAATATTCTTGAACTGGAAAATGTCTGTTTATTGTAGGATAGAAACCTTATGTTAAATATAAGAATGATTAAACAATAATTAAGACTTGCCAGGTGGTAGAATGTAAAGAATCTGTAGTGCTACCCAAATGTTAAGTAATTAATGAGTATAATCAGCTTCCACTACATGAAAAACCCTGTCAGTTAGAACTGGTATTAAGACACGTTAAATTTATCTTTGTCACATGATTGAAGGCACTGGCGTGGTTGTATGGCATGATGCTTGTTTCCCAATTGTATGGTAGAGGGTTCAGTCCCTCTGTGTGGGACCTTGGACAAGTGTTTTCTACTATAGCTTTGAATTGACCAAAGCCTTGTGAGTGTATTTGATAGGCAAAGACTGAAAGAAGCCTATTGTGTGTGTGTTTATGTTGTTGTCTCCTGCCACTGCTAGACACCTGGTGTTGGTTTGTTTACATCCCTGTTACATAGCAGTTTGGCAAAAAAATCTGGTGAAATAACCAGTAAACTAAAGAAAAATTCAGGGTGTCGATTTGTTCAATTCTATAGATCTTCCAGGTCAACCTGTGGTATCATACTTTTAGAATGTTTCTATACAATAAAGATAACATACTAGTCAAGTATTGCAATTGATTTAATCAGCAAACCACACCACCCAAGTTTGTGGCCCTGTGTCTATATTAAAAATTATTATTAGAACAGCTTCACCAAGCATATGACAAAATTTTTTGAGCTCATTTCCTCTTAATTAAGGAAGAGGTCTTATTTAAGGTTTCCTCCCTATTTAAGCACCTGTGCTGAAGTCATGTAAATCACACCCGTGTCAATGCCATGTAAAAAGCACCTATACAGGTGCCACATAAAAAAATCACCTGTGCCTGTGCCATGTAAAAGCTACCCAGTCACTGTGTAAAGTTGTTGGCATTAGGGAGGGCATTCTGGGCAACTCTCTGGCTGGCCAACTCCTGTCAAATGGACGTTAAATGATGGTGATGATTATTAGAATGACTTCACTAAACATATGATAAATTTTTTTTTACTTCATTTTCCCTTAATTATGGAAGAAATCTTACTTAAGGTTTCTTTCCTAATTAAAAAAAAAATCCACTTTTCGAGAGCATTTTCTGTTGTAATTTAAATAATGTAGGTAATGTAGGGAAATACATTTTGCGTAAAACCTGTTTACTTTGAGATATCTGAGACTTAGATATTTAATCTCAGTTCTCATTATTATGCTTCCCACCTGTTCATTATTAACATTGCAAAATGCCAAAGATAGTTATAAATCTCTGTTTGAAATATTAGAAAAATGAAGTTAATGGAATACATCTATACTAAATATTTACACTGATAGTAAAAAGTTATCTATGAATTGACAACTGCTTATTATCAGGTTTAGATATCCAATCTTTTCTCTCTATCCTGTAATGTTAGTGTTGTTTACCAGTAAATACTCTCTCTGATAAACACAGCAGACTGAAGGAGGATAGTTTTTGTAGGCTTCAAAGAATCGCTTAGAAAAGAAAAAAGCTATCTTACTTTTTTACTAGTTTCAGTCATTGAACTGTGAACATGTTGGGGCATCTGTTCGATATGTTTCAGTATTCCATAATAAAACTTAAATGGTAAAAGTTGTCATGCAGTGAGTGCATATATTCCTATATATATATATATATATATATCATCATCATCATCATCGTTTAACGTCTGCTTTCCATGCTAGCATGGGTTGGACGATTTGACTGAGGACTGGTGAACCAGATGGCTACACCAGGCTCCAATCTGATCTGGCAGAGTTTCTACAGCTGGATGCCCTTCCTAACGCCAACCACTCTGAGAGTGTAGTGGGTGCTTTTACGTGTCACCCGCACGAAAACGGCCACGCTTGAAATGGTGTCTTTTATGTGCCACCCGCACAAGAGCCAGTCCAGGGGCACTGGCAACGATCTCGCTCGAAAACCCTACAAGGCCAGTCAGGCGGTACTGGCAACGGTCACGCTCAAGATGGTACATCTTATGTGCCACCCGCACAAGAGCCAGTCCAGGGGCCCTGGCAACGATCTCACTTGGCTTGCCGGGTATCATCATCTAATGTCTGCTTTCCATGCTGGCATGAATTGGATGGTTTGACTGAGGTTTGGAGAGCCAGAAGGCTGCACCAGGTCCCAATCTGATCTGGCAATGTTTCTACAGCTAGATGCCCTTCCTAACGCCAACCACTCCGAGAGTGTAGTGGGTGTTTTTTACGTGCTACAATGCGGAATTCTATATATCATCATCCATCACCATCGTTTAAACATCTGCTTTCCATTCCATGCTAGCATGGGTTGGACGGTTTCATTGAGGACTGGCGAGCCAGATGGCTGCACCAGGCTCCACTCTGATCTGGCAGGGTTTCTATAGCTGGATGTCCTTCCTAACACCAACCACTCCGAGAATGTAGTGGGTTCTTCTATGTGCCACTGGCATGAGGGCCAGTCAGGCAGTACTGGCAATGGCCACGCTCAAATGGTGTCTTTTATGTGCCACCTGTACAGGAGCCAGTCCAGCGGCATTGGCAACGACCTTGTTCGAATGTTGTTTTTCACGTGCCGTATAGGGAGGCCCAAAAGTAGGTTTACAGTTATTCAACTATGTCTTTCGCATTCATATATTAAGTTTAGATCTTAATTATAAAAAAAAAAATCTGAAACCATTATTCTATGCTAATTTAGTTAATTGTAAGATAGAAATTTAAATGTAATAAAATGTTTTAAAAGAAATTTAAAGTACCTACATGATAACTGTAAACCTACTTTAGGGCCCCCCAGCTGAACTCTCGGCCCTTCGATCCCTCCGACGCCACACGGACATCATCATAAAACCGGCTGATAAGGGTGGAGCCGTGGTAGTATGGCGCGCAGACCTCTACGAGGCCGAAGCTCTCCGTCAACTTCGAGATACCTCATTCTACCGCCCTCTGCCCTCCGACCCCACGCCCAGCTACCAACAGACTGTGTCCTCCACTATCCATGACCTCATCCTCTCCTCCCGTCTCCCCGCCACCGCTTCCAACCTTATTGTTCGCACCCCACGCACCCCCACCATTTACTTCCTCCCCAAGATCCATAAACCGAACAACCCTGGCCGCCCCATCGTCTCCGCCTGCAACTGCCCCACCGAGCTTATCTCAAAATACCTAGACCGTGTCCTCGCCCCCCCTAGTGGCTTCTCTCCCTTCCCACATTCATGACACTAACCACGCGCTTCGTCTATTCAACTCTTTCTCTTTCCCTCCCGGCCCTTCTAAGCTTCTCTTCACTCTAGACATCCAGAGCCTCTATACAGTGATCCCCCACGACGAGGGGCTGCGTGCCCTGAAGTTTTTTCTAGACCAACACCCCAACCCACAACCCGACACCTCCACACTCATTCGTCTGGCCGAACTTGTCCTATCTCTCAACTGCTTCTCGTTCGCGGGAGATATCTACCAGCAGGTCTCGGGAGTGGCCATGGGGACGAGAATGGGCCCCAACTACGCGAACCTCTTCGTTGGTTATGTTGAGGCCCAAATATTCTCCAGTTTCACTGGTCCCACTCCCGAACTATACGGTCGGTATATCGATGACTGTATCGGTGCCACCTCTCTCTCCCGCGAACATCTTGACTCGTTCCTCTCTTTCGTTCAATCTTTCCATCCTGCCCTCCACTTCTCCTGTACTGTCTCTGACACCTCTGTCCCCTTTCTTGACATTTCGGTCAGCATCCTCCACTCCGCCCTTAGCACCTCCATCCACTACAAACACACAGACTCACACTCCTATCTCAACTTCTCCTCCTCCCACCCTAGACACACAAAACTTTCCATCCCCTATTCCCAATTCCTCCGTCTACGCAGACTTTGTAGCGACAGCCATGACTTTGAGACTCAGTCTCAACTCATGGCTCACCACTTTAGCCTGCGTGGATATCCACCCACCACCATCCACACCGCCCTTACCAGAGCACGTTCTGTGGACCGTGCATCTGCTCTCTCCCCCCGAACCCGCCCTGCCGTTTCCCGCCTCCCTTTTCCCCTCACCTACCATCCCACCACCCTACCCCTCCAACGCTCCATTCTCCGAGCTTTTCGGCGCCTCCAGTCCGACCCCTCCACCTCCCACATCTTCCCTAATCGACCCCTCCCCTCCTTCAAACGAGCTCTTGGTCCACAGCTTCTTCCCCAACCCAACCTCCCAACCTGGCTCGTTCCCCTGCTCCCGCCCACGCTGCCGCACTTGCCCTTACCTCTCCAACACCACCCTCCTCACCAGCACCCATCACCGACCCTATCGCATCACCGACTCCTTCACCTGCACGTCTACCAACATCATATATTGCCTCTCCTGCTCTCTCTGCCAATCCCTGTACATCGGACAAACGGGGCGCCGCCTGGCCGACCGATTCGCGGAACACCTCAGAGATATCAACGTCGGCAATGACACCCCGGTGTCACGCCACTTCCGTTCTGCCGGCCACTCCTTGCGGCAACACCTGTCTGTGTTTGGATTGTCCATGCACAGGGGCCATCCAGACTCCCGTTTGTGCCGTGAACAGGGATTAATCTTCTATCTTCGCTCCTTTGCGCCACATGGGCTCAACTCCCCTCCACTCTTCATCTAACCCCCTCCTCCTGTCTCTCTCCCCCACCCTCCCTCCTACCACCCATCTCTCCCCTCCCCCACCTCCTGCTCCGACTCCTACTTCTTTGTATGTCTCTTCACCTCTCTTCATACTTCTCTCCACTCCCACTTCTCTTCACCCCTACTCTTTCTCTCCTCTCTCTTACTCTCTCTCACTCTCTTCTCTCGTACTCCCCCCTCTCTCACTCTTACTCTCTACACTCTTACTCTCCTACTCTCTACACTCTTACTCTCTTACTCTCTCACCCTTACTCTCTCACTTTCTTCCCCTCTCTCTCACTCTCTTTCTCTTCCTTTCTTTCTCCCCCCATACTCCTCTTCCCTCTCTCTCACTCTCTTTCTCTTCCTCTCTTTCTCTTCCTCTCTTTCTCCCCTCATACCCACCTTCCCCTCTTTCTCCCCCCCATACCCACCTTCCCCCTCTCTCAATCCCCCTTCCCTCTCTTATACCCACCCTCTCTCCTCTCTTCCTCTCCCCTCCCATACCATCTTCCCCCTCTCTTACATCCACTTTCCCCTTCTCCCTCTTCGTCAACACCCCCTCATAAGCTCATCCCACCACACCCCAACACACTCCTACTCTACCTTCCCACTCCACCCCATCCAATTCCTTACACCCACCACCTACCCACATACCCCACCCTACCCACATACCCCACCCTACCCACATACCCCACCCTACCCACAGACCCCTACCTCTACCCCACACTCCACCCATGCCTTCCCCACCTCCCAACACCCCCACATCACACCACACCAATACCCTCGCATCACACCACGCACACCACACCAATACCCTCGCATCACACCACGCACACACTACAACTGACCAACTACTTTCTCCCTTTCTCCCTTCCCCCATTTTCACACTACATACGTCAAGATCACCAGCATTCTACCTCCCACACACAGCCCCTCGTTCCCGATCACCGTTTGTTATCTCCCCCTTTCTTAGCTCTCCTGAAATAAGAATTTCTAACTTCCGGTCAGCCATTGTTATGATCGGCCATTATTATGATTGACCGTTGACTGAACACTATTCAATTTTTTTTCTCCGTGTTTTTCTCCTTGTCTCCGTATTCTTTCTGTTGAAGAGCGTAGCTCGAAACGTCAAAGACTCTCCGTATTCCCGAGCGTCATACTAATATATACTTTTGTTATTTACACCACCTGTCCTCGTCTGTTGTTATTTTTTGTATATTCTCCCATATATATATATATATATATATATATATATATATATATATAAAATTAATCAAAGGACATACTAAGTATATAGTCTGCTGGAAATAAGTCAAAACTCTTATTTAAATTACGAAAGAGTTTTGACTGTTATTTCCAGCAGGTAGACATACTTAGTATGTCCTTTGATTAATTTTAATTCTTCGGCTATTTAATGCTTTTTGGGCCTGCAATCACCTATATTATTGATTCTGTTATTATTTTTAATTGTTACACTAGATAATAATAAAGTCAATAATATCTTAGCAAATATTTTCTCTTGAATTATTTGCTCCGTATTGAAATATATATATATATATATCCAATTATGTGTGTGTATAAAACGTTGCATGTGTTGGTGCCACAAGAAAAAAATATCCAGTCCACTCTGTAAAGTGGTTGGCAATTGGAAGGGTAGCCATCCATGAACACAATACCAAAACAAAACAATTGAGCTAGGTACAGTCTTCTGTGTGTATATGTGTGTGTGTATGTTTGTGAATTCCCTTGTCTTGATATCGTGTTGGTTGTAAATGTGCATCACTGTCATGCGAGTGATGTTTGTTTCCAGTCTTCTTTGAAAAAGATGTTTGGAAATATTACCTTTGAAATATTTCCTGGAAATATAAACCTCTGGAATATCACTTGGAAATATAAACAGAGGAGGGCTGACTGCAGACAGAGCATCTGGCCATAGAAAACATACCACAACAAATTCTGACTAAGCTGTGGAAGTATGGAAAAGTGGTTGTTAAATGATAACATATATAGGTGCAGGTGTGGCTGTAAAATAAGAAGCTTGCTTCCCAAATACGTAGTTTTTGAGTTCACTCCCATTGTGTGGCACCTTGGGCAAGTACCTTCTACTATAGCCTCAGGCTGACCAAAGCCTTGTTAGTGGATTTGGAAATGGAAACTGAAAGAAACCCGTGTGTGTGTGTGTGACTGTGTTTGTTCCCCACCACCACTCGACAGCTAGTGTTGGTATGTTTAATCACTGTAACTTATCAGTTTGGCAGAAGAGACTGATAGAATAAGTACCAGACTTTAAAAAAAAAAGTACTGGGGTCAATTCATTCAGCTAAAATATCTTGAAGGTGGTGCCCCAGCATGGCCACAATCTAGTAATTGATACATGTAAATGATAAAAGAAAAAATTCTACACAGTTTCTGCTTAGCAAATTTGCTAACAAGGCATTGGTTGACTCAGGTCTGTAGTAGAAGACACTTGCATAAGGTGCCACACAATTGGACTGTACCCGAAACCACAAGTTAAGAAGCAAACTTCTTAACCCCTCACTCATCCCCCACATCTATGTATCTTTACCTTTTACCTCTTCCTTTCCTTGTTTCAGTTATTAGACTCTGGCCATGCTGAGGCACTACCTTGAGAAGCTATAATGTATATCTTATCAATGTCACAATACTGAATGTAGATGTGTTATTAAACGCTTTTAGGCTGAATCATTAGTATGCCAGGCGAAATGCTGAACGGTATTTCGCCTGTTCTGAGTTCAAATTCCACTGAGGTCAACTTTGCCTTTCATCCTTTCAGGATTGATTAAATAAGTATCAATTATGCACTGGGGGGGGGGGGGGGTCAATGTAATCGACTTAATCCCTTTATCTGTCCTTGTTTGCCCTTGTGGGCAATAAAGAAATAAATATTTCATCTGACTGTTCCTTGGTTTCGTATACCCAATTCACCACCAAAACGGATTTGAATTGCTTGCCCAAAGTATGTAGAGATACCATAAAATCTATCTACTTAGAATTGATTCATATTTTTGGTTTCCTTTAATTTATAAAGAATACATTAGTTTTACCCTCTATCCAGTATCATTTGACTTGTTGCTCTGTTTGAACTCATCAACAGATTAAACTTTTATTATATTGTGATGGATGGTGGTTGGTTATTGTGGAAGTGATGCATTAAGCTGCTCCTTATCTGTTAACTTATACTCTGTCAGCTTTGAATAATATATTTTTTGTTGAGAGACTGAAAAATCTGCTGTTCAATTCAAAAGTTATATAATGACTGTCTAAGCATCAGTTTTCTTCTCCCTATTAAATGCAAGTCTACTTAATGAATAAATAATTCAGAGATGCCATCTACGTGAAAAGCAGTAAAGTTAGGTTGATACATATAGGAAGAGGCATTAAAAGTGAACTGGAAATAATTATGGGGTGAGAGGGAAGTGGGGAAACACAGTCATATTAGTCAATATCTGATATTATTTCCATATTTTGGCCAATCTTCATCATGTTGTCAAAATAAATATGCTAACAACAACTTAGCTATTTATCATCTGTTTTCTATGCCAACAAGGGAGTCACTACATGGTTGCATGATTAGCTAGAAATAACAGCTGAATTTTCTTCAAAGTATTACCCAGTGTTAATAAAAGGATACATAAGACATGGTAGTCCTCATATACCAAATGGTTAGATCATCATGGTTGGAAGGGCTTCAATCGTACGTCTGCTACACCAGTACTAGGACTGATGACCTAGTATTAAATAACAACAGTGTACAACCTTGTAGATAATTTGGAGATGTTTTTCATCACTTCTTCAGTAAATAGTGACAACTATGTGTCACCAATGAAGTCAGAATAACATTGAAATATGCCTAACATTTTTTCCTTCTTAACATGTCAAAATAAAAAAAAAAAGTGAAAATATTGTGTAGCAGAAGTGAGGGAGTGTCTTTTGTTTTAATAATGGGACGTCCCTCTTTACTGTTGGTAAACTGGAGCTTTCAGTGTTATGTGCCTAGTTAACAGATTAACATCTTAATGCAATAAAATATTAATCTGTGATCATGTGGTCAGCGGTATAGCTCTTTTACCTCTCAGCCATTTCTAAACATAATCCCCACCCCCTACAAGATGCTCGCTGATCAACTCTTTTAATTTTTTATTCTTTTAGTTGCGCCGAGAAAAAGTTGAATTGGAAAATGCTCTTGAACAGGAACAAGAATCACTTGTGAACAGGCTGTGGAAACGGATGGATAAATTAGAAGCAGAGAAAAGGTAAATCAAATTTTGGGTATATAGTTATTGTCTGTCTGTCTATCTTTCTCTCTCTTTCTTTCTCTCTCTTTCTCTCTCTCTCTCTCTCTCTCTCTCTCTCTCTCTCTCTCACTCAGGAAATTAACACTATTATTACTGAACACAAATGGTAGAAATGTGATAAAATTTGAATATGATGGATATGAATGTTCTGGTTTGGTTGATATTTCCCCTTTGTGGTTATTGAAACATTCAGCATTAGGATTTCTCTTGTTGAAAAGAATTCTGATAGTAGCCATGGCAAACGGAACAAAGATTGCTATGGAAGTGGCTAAATCTGATTGACTGGACTTTGAATTTACAGAAGAATAAGTGAAGGATGATTATGCATCATCTATTCCACATTCAATTGTAAAACAGATATAAAGCTGTATGTGTGAGTATGCATTGTATATAGTGTATATAAGGCATTATTGTTTTTTAAAATTAGCTTAGTTGTTGGTATATGCCTGCTTTACTACACCCACTTGTCATACCCTAGTCCTAATCTCACAGCATAAAGTTGTTGCCCTTTGGGGTTTTGTAGACTTATAAACTGCATGATGATCTGGTTTGTGCCAGTGGCAGAAAAAAGTATCCAAGTAAAGTGGTTGCTTTTAGGAAAGGTATCCAGCTATAGAAACAACTTTTTTTTTTATGCCACCAGCACTAGTAAAGTTGCCATGCAGCTTGTAAGTATACAAAACCCAAAGTGATGGGAGATAGGTTATTGTTATATAGGAACCTGGGTTGGAATTGAAATTCAGGTGAGAGTATTTAGGTGCTTCTGCTAATGTTCCTCTAAGTTTCTGCCAGCTTTGTTTTTGATGGAAGTGGTGGTGAGGGCTGTCCATGCAAGGAATTCCTAAAGGAAAATCTATTACAAAATTATGAGAAACATCTACTACTAGAAGAAATGTACCTGGAGATAATTAAAACAAATATAGACCAAAGGAAGTTCTGAAGGTAAATAGTTGGGGCTGAACTGATGGAACTAAGGAAAATGAAGCTGGCAGAATGAAACAACAAATGGTAGAGGCCTGCTGTGCTTTAGTATTATGTAAAAGTAGATATAAAATGTTTCTATAAAATTGTTGTGTGTCGCTTAGCTTCACTTGCTTGTAATTTGGTAAACATTGTTACGGAAAATGGATGGTGTAGATGCGAGAAAAGAAAAAAATGCAAGAATGGCCTTGAATACTCATTAAAATTGAAGCAAGCATGAAAACAATTGCTGTTAAATGAGTTGAGGCTAAAAGTTTGTGAAGCAATTAATATTGTTATCTCATTTGATTTGTAGCCTCCTATTTATAGAGAATGGGAAATGAGTAGCTAAAACATTCATATATTCCTATATCTACTGTTTGTTTTTAATTCCAAGTTGTATTTATTTCATTAACTCTTTAGCAGTCAAGCTGGCCATATCCAGCCTAAATGTTCTACCTGTTTTATGTTCAAACCAAATCTGGCCTCTCACACCTTCTACAATACCAATACTATTCTATAAATAAACATTCATATCATTGAAATCTCAAAGCTATGAGACAATGCATGATTAATTCAAAATGATGTGAATAAATATGCATTACTTTTGGCAGAGTAATATGAATGCTAAGGGGTTAAACATTTTTGTGACTGAAAGAAATATACTGCCTCTGTTTCAGTTAATCTTGAAAATAATCAAGATTTTGGGAGGAGTGTTTATTATTGATCTTAAGGTGGGAAGCTGGCTAAATCATTATCACACGAGAGAAAATGCCCAGTGGCCTTTCTGCCAACCATTTATGTTCCAAGTTCAAATGCCACCAAGGGCTGTTCATCCTTTTAGGGATCAGTAAAATAAAGTGCCAGTTGAGTGCTGAGAGCAATGCAATTGACTTCACCTCCTTTCAAAATTGTTAGTATTGTGCCAAAATTTCAAACAATTATTATTTTTATTATTAAATTGATATTCATACATAGTTATGACATGAGGTTTTAATGAATTCTTTAAAGCACAAAATTTTGTATCATAGAACTAAAGGCAGTTTGGAATTCAAAGGGTGAAGCTGCTTATAATGGCTCCTAGCTTAAGAGCTCAGCTTCACTCTATAATTTGAACAGCTGGGATCTGGTTGACTGATTTTTGTCTGTCACACACTAATTGAAAGCAATGTCTTCAGCAGTGTTCCTTTTAGACTAATGGATTACAGCTGGATTGCAAAGTGATTCTACAGTCACTGCTCAGAGGTGGTGTGTTTTTACATCATGTTTAGTAGTTTCAAAGTTATTGGAGTAGTAATATTTTACCTATAATCCCTCCACTCATGGACTGCGGTTTCACCATTACAGTATTTTTCTATCTTGTTTTAGTCATTGGTCTATGGTCATGCTGAGGTGTTTAGTCAAAGAAATTGACCCCATTATTTACATTTATTTACATTCGACGGATATTTGTCCTCATCTTGTTTGTTGTTAACACAACGTTTCAGCTGATATACCCTCCAGCCTTCTTCAGGTGTCTTGGGGAAATTTTGAACCTGGGTTCTCATTCCTAAGGTATTCTTCGATGTTGTTGTTATTATTATCATTATTATTATTAATAATATTAATATTATTCAGGTCACTGCCTGGAATCAAACTCGGAATCTTGGGGTTAGTAGCCTGTGCTCTTAACCACTATGCCATATGCCCACGGTTATATGCGTAGTGGTTAAGAGTGCGGGCTACTAACACCAAGATTCCGAGTTCGATTCCAAGCAGTGACCTGAATAATTGAAAAATATCTTAGGAATGAGAACCTAGATCCGAAATTTCCCCAAGACATCTGAAGAAGGCTGAAGGGTATATCAGCTGAAACGTTGTGTTAACAACAAACAAGATGAGGACAAATATCCGTCTAATATAAATAATGTACATAATTCCTTATCTCTTAAATATAGAACTGTAAATTGACTCCAGTACTTTTTTTAAAAATCTGGTACTTATTTTATCAGTCTCCTTGCTTGAACTGCTATTACAGGAACATAAACCAGCGCTGGTTGTTAAGCAGTGGTGAGGCATTCACAAAAACTAAAATGCATGCGCACATATATACACACACCCCCTCTCTCATGGACAACTGCTGGTCTTCCTAAACAACCTTTCCCAGACTTGTGCCTTGGAGGGGAACTTTCTAGGTGCAATCCCATGGTCATTCATGACCAAAGTGGGTCTTAACCCTTTTTAAACTTTTTAAAACACAAAGCCAATATTTTGGAATTGACTACCTGACAAGTATTTGTAGTTTATATACTTAGTTAAAATCTCGCCAAGATTGACTTTGATTTTCATCCTTGTTGAAGGTTCTTAAAATAATCACAGTCACTTACATGGGCCACTTCAATCAGCTTAATCCCTCTTCAGTAATACATGGCTTTTGTGTCTCTGTGGGAATTCATTATCATTATTAATAAATACTGTTATTCAAGTAAGTTGTTGTGAAAGATATTTATTTAATATTTCACTTGGGCATTGTGAGACCATTAACCTGATGTAGAACTCAATATACATTTATTTCAGAACAAAGTGTTGGCTGAGTATAGAGCAATAATAAGAAAGAGAGATGTCAAGTTATTCAGGCACTCAACTATGAGTCCACTGCATCTTATAGCAGAAACAGTTGTAAGCTAATGAAGTGCATAAGATAATCATTTATTCCTTTGTCATCTCTTTTTCTTATCACTGCTCTATACTGAGCCAACACTTCATTCTTAAGCATACATATCTTGATATCTATTTATTTTGAACTTCCCCAATTCTAACAGCTTAAACAGTTTTACAATATTACTATTTCAGAATGTTACAAGCGAAACTTGATCAGCCTGTGTCCTCTCCTCCTTCCCCACGTGATATGAATAATGGAGACACTGCACAGAACCTTGCCCAGCACATAGAACACCTCCGAGCTGAGGTATCTCGCTTGAAGCAGCAATTACAAGCAGCTCAAACAGAACGTACGTATCATTTCTTACCTCTTGCCTGTGATTAATATTGTTGTTGTTGTTGTTGTTAGTAATATTCCTTTCTACTATAGGCACAAGGCCTGAAATATTGTGGGAGGATGTCAGTTATATCGACCACAGTACTTAACTGGTACTTATTCTCTCAAATCCAAAAGGATAGAAGGCAAAATCAATCTTAGCGGAATTTGAACTCAATGTAGTCCAACATGGTAGCAAATTAGCCAGCTCACCACCACCATAATAATAATAATAATAATAATAATAATAAGTAACAAGAGCACTCAGAGAGTGCAAACCTCTGCCAAGGCAACACTAACGTCCTCTCAATGATTAGCCGGAGATGATTCTTAAAATGAGAATATCTGAAATAAACTCGACTGCTCTCACAAACGAGAATACTAAAAATGAACCCAACCACTCAAAAATTAAGCAAAAAAAAAAAAACAGGAAAAATTATCCAGAATCCATGTCCGGTACTGGATCGATCCCAACATCTAATCAGTTCGTGCTGGTCATGAGGCCAAACATCCCTGAAAGTTTCATCCAAATCCATCCAGTGGTTTTTGTCCACAGACAAACAAACAAACAAGCAAACACAACTGAAAACAATACCTTCGCTAAGGTGGAGGTAATAATAATAATAATCCTTTCTACTGGAAACACAAGGCCTCAAATTTGGAGGAAGGGATTAAGTCAATTACATCGACCACTAAGCACTTCATCCAGTGTGTTCATGATTCTTCCAGCTCATCGCCTTAATAATAATAATAATAATAATAATAAAGGTATGGTTGATGAAAATGGTTTACATTGTGCCAATAATTGTTGGTACCCTAGTTACAGTGAGAAAAGAAATTTTAGAAGTGGTTGGATAAGATCGGCATAGAAATGAAAAAGACTTGGCAGTGTAAGGAGTCTCTGCTAAGTCCCCAAGACTTGAAAAGAACATACCACCTTAGTTGACAGGAAGTTGGTACATTAATGACATTTCCAGCTACAAGCTGAATAAGTCAGATGTTAATAATAATAATAATAATAATAATAATAATTTAGGCATAAGTTCTGCACTTTCGAGGAGAGGTAATTAAGTCAATATTGTTGACTCAGTACTTGACCTGTACTTTATTTTATTGACCTTGAAAGGATGAAATGCAAAGTTGACCTACATAGTATTTGAACTCAGAAATATTCAAATCCTGCTGAGGTCAGCTTTGTCTTTCAGCTTTTCATGTTGATGAAATGCAATACCAGTCAAATAGTAGAATCAATGAAATTGACTGACTTCCTCCCTGCCTAACCTTAAAACAATTATTATTGTTGTTGTTATTATTATTATCATTACTATCATTATTGATTGGGTGTTGGACATTGGACACAAAACTTTGCAGTATTTAGCTACGCCTAATTTCAAATACCATCAAGTTAACGTTTCCTTTCTTCAAATTCCTCCGAAGTCGACTTTGCCTTTCATCCTTTGGGAGTTGATATATAAGTACTGGTCAAGCACTGGGGGTTAACATAACCAACTAGCTTCCTCCCAAATTTCAGGCCTTGTGCATTTAGTAGGAAGCATTGGTGAGCTAGCAGAAAAATTAATACATTGCATGCTGGGCAAAATGCTTAGCAGTATTTTGTCTGTCTTTATGTTCTGAGTTGAAAACCCACGGAAGTCAAGTTGGCCATTCATCCTTTCGGGGTCAATAAAATAAGTACCAGCTGAACACTGGGATTGATGTAATCAACTTAGGCTCAAATTTGAAGCCATTATTCTGATTTTGATTTGCAATCTCTCTCTCTCTCTTTCTCTCTCTCTCTCTCCTTCTCTTGCACTTGTCTCAGGTTGGGCAACCATATATCTTCTTTGTGGTAGCACACCTGTATCTGTCTTCATTCCTGATCTTTCTCTCTCTGGCTGGGCAACCTTGTATTTCCGCTTCAGCAAGCCACCTATATCTGTCTCTTTTCATCATCACCTCCTCCAATGCCTCCTTCCCTCTTAAAAGTTTTTGTCTTGCAAGTACTTGGCAACCTTGTCACTTAAAAGCACCCAGTCCACACTGTAAATTGGTTGGTGCTTAGAAGGGCATCCAGCTGTAAAAACCTTACCAAAACTGACCTTACCTGTGCTTGTCTAACAATTCCACTCACAGGACCTTAGTTTTCTTTGAGCTTTAGTAGAAGACATCCTCCCGGTGCCTTGCAGTGGGATTGAACCTAAATCTATGTGGTTGGGAAGCCAACTTCTTAACCACAAGGCCACACATACACTTGTTAAAAAATGAAGTTTCTCTTAACAGAGTCCCTGGAAGTATTTGAAGGTGATCTTTTGTCCTGTTCAAATTATTACAGGTTGCCATTAGTGGTTTTTATTCATCACATTGATTTTACAGTTTTAAATTCTGTTTTTCTTATTTCAGTCTTCAGACTGCAGCCATGTTGGGGCACTGTTTGAAGGGTTGAGCCAATCAAATTGAACCCCCCCCCCCCAGCATTTACTGTAAATTTTAGTACTTATTCTATCAACCTCCTTTTTTGCCAAGCCATTAAGTTACAAGCATTATAGCTGAATATACCTGCCCACTTTGTAGCCACCTTAGTCAAGTGACTTCTACTAAAGCCCTGCTCCAACCAAATCCTTGTGAACAGATTCAATAGGTTCTTGTCTTGACATCCCAGGGTGATTGTAAATGAGTATCACTGTTATACAAGAGAGGTTGTTCATTTCCAGTTTTCTGTGAAAAGCATGTCTGACTGTTGGAAAATATTACCTTGCTTGGAAACAGGTGAGTGGTGGGGACAGGAAGAATATCTGGCCATAGAAAATCTGCCTCAATAAATTCTGTCTGACCCATATATATATATATATATTAGAGGTATTGGTATCCAGAAGACCCAAGATGGCAGATAAGGCTATGTAAGTGCTATAGGAGGACCATAGTTAGACTTTCGGTTCAATAATAAATGGAATTTATACCTCCACACTATCCATTTGTAATAACAATATATGAACCCCTATTGGAATCTACATACCATGGACAAGAAGCATTTCTACCCATTCTACCACAGCTCTTTCCTTGGATAATGGAACTGTAACATCCTACATATATTTTTATTCTCTTATTTCCCTTTACATTTCCTACCTCCATCCTTTTCCAAGATAACTCCTTATATTGAACTCTACTATTTCCCTCTAGTTAACTCTCTCATATCGTCTCTGATGAAGGGATCTCCCTAATATCCCAGAAACAGCTGTAAGACTAACTCTCTCTTTATAAATGCCATATAAATTCCACACAGCATTGGCTTTGTTGTCTCATTTTATTTAACATGCACACATATATATATATATATATATATATATATATATATATATATATATATATATACATACATACATACATACATACATACGGGGGTGCTGAAAAGTTCATGGCTTTGGGTAAAAGAAAATGCAAGAGGATCAGTTAATTATGATTTTATACAACCCATTCCCCTCTCAGATCCATACTCTTATTGCAATGATCCTTCAGTTTTTCTCAGCTCTGTAAAAGAACTCAGAAGATTGGGCCTCCAACCATGATGCCCTTAAAGCCAGGAACGTTTCAGCACTCCATCATATATTGCTAGGGCATGGGTTACAAATGACCTGGGACCAAATAATAGCAATACCAGAGATGCTGTAGGATTGAAATATATGAAAATACCCCCAATATATATATATATATATCTATATATATATATATATGCCAGCATTGAAAAGTAGTCTCAAAGATGCTGGTGGCAAGGATCACCATTGTCTTATTTTATAATGGCTTTAAAAAGGTTATTTTCGTAATATCACATTATCAGTTTCAGTGAAATACTTGTTTAAAATGATTATTGTGAAATTTGTATTGCTTTCTTTCATGTTTTCTCTTTCTTTGTTTCATATTGTATTATATTTCTGTTATGAAGATGAAGAGAAAATGGCTCAATATGCACAAGAAGAAAGACAAATCAGGGAAGAGAATTTGCGGTTACAACGCAAACTTCAGATGGAGATGGAGCGGCGAGAGAGCCTATGTAGGCATCTTTCAGAAAGTGAATCCAGTCTTGAAATGGATGATGAAAGGTAGAACATCTTGTTTCTCTGACTTATCAAACGAGTCATTGTGTGTGTGTGTGTGTGTGTGTGTGTGTGTGTGTGTGTGTGTGTGTGTGTGTGTGTGTTTAAAATGTATGTCAGCAGACAAAGATGGCTATCTTGTGTTGGTGATGTCTGGGACTGTAGAGTTGAACTTTGTATTTTTGTGGCTAGTTCAATTGTCATTAAAATGGGTCCCAGTAATTCTGCCCCACTATGAACCACTCTTTTATTAGACAACAAATAGTAAATTTGTGTAACAATGTAGAATCATATGTTCTTAATGTTTGATGATGTCATTCATAACTCAGTGATGCATTTTCCCCATGCATTGTCTATAAGAATTTCTCTCCTGAGAATTTCCCCAGCAAAAGTCTTTCCATGTTTGAGTGTACACGAACATGTTAAATATAAAGGTACACATCATCATTTAATGTCTGTTATCCATGCTTGCATTGGTTGGATGGTTTGACAGGAGCTGGCCTGGTTCCAATTGCCTGTTTTGGCATGGTTTCTATAGCTGGATGGCCTTTCTATTGCCAACTATTTTACAGTGTAACTGGGTGCTTTGTACGTGGCACCAGTATAAGTGCTTTTTATGTGGCATTGGCACCAGTACACATATTTCAGTCAACACTGCTTTGTGTGCCTCTAGTTAAGAAGTAGTAGCAGTCATAACAGTAGCAGCTGCCACAAGGGTCTAGGTCTGGGAATGTTTATTTCAAGACAGGAACTTTTAACTTAGTCATCTCTCCCCTCACTCCTTTGGGACTCAACTTAAGCATTGGTCTTGGGAACCCTTTAGTACTTTAAAAGTTTTTTGCCTTTTTTTTTTTTTTAAAGAGAAAATTGATTTTTATTTTTTACTGAGTCACCATATGTTTCTTCATGGTAGTTTCAATAGGATGGCTGAACCTACTAGAAACAGCTGTAAAAAATCTCCCTTGAATCACACCATCCTATCCTTCATCTTAAAAAGAGACTTGTTGGACAGCATAGTCCTGCATTACAAAACAATATTTAAAAAATGGGATAATTATAATCATGGCTTGAATAACTTTAATACAGTTCAGTATTTGAGAGATGAGGAATTATGTACATTATTTACATTTGATGGATATTTGTCCCCATCTTGTTTGTTGTTAATACGTTTCAGCTGATGTACTCTCCAGCCTTCATCAGGTGTCTTGGGGAATTTCAAACTTGGGTTCTCATTCCTAAGGTATTTTTCCAATGTTGTTGTTATCATTATTCAGGTCACTGCCTGGAATCAAACTCGGAATCTTGGGGTTAGTAGCCCGTGCTCTTAACCACTATGCCATATGCTCAGGTTCAAATTTCCCCCAGGACACTTGAAGAATGCTGGAGAGTACATCAGCCAAAATGCTGTGTTAACAACAAACAAGATGCGAACAAATATCCGTCAAATGTAAATAATGTTGAATAGCTTTAATCGTAAGAATTGCTTGATCAGGGCTGACTATATGCTAAATATCAACAGATGTCTGACAAGTGCTGAACCTCAACAGAAGAAACCCTGCCTGCTAATTGTTTTGTTTTAAAATTTTGTTTATTCACCATTATACCTGGCTGCCTTGCTGTGTAAGATGGAAATGCTTTTAATGTTTGATTGTTTTCATATATTTTAGACATTTCAATGAAATGACAAAGCAACATGACATGTCGAGTAGTCAAGGTCATAATGTCCGTCCACGAACAGTGTCCAGTCCAATACCGTATGCTTCACCAACCACATCCCGACCATTGTCTCCTGGTATATATACTTACAGTTACTTATTATTAAAAAAGCCTTTTTTACTTCTTGAGTAATTTACGTGTTTTTATATAAACACACAATGGAAGGGTGGGTGTACGCCGTACAAGTTTGTTGTGTTGTTACTCTCTTGTTGTTGTTGTTTGGTTTATTATTTTATTGTTGTTGCTACTGGGTTTTCATTGTTAGCTTTGTTGATGTTGTTTGGTATGTTTGTTAGTTTTAGAAATGTGGTTATTAACTAAAGTCTATAACTGTTATGGTCATAAAAATTACTCTGTTGTTTACATTTATTCTGAATGAATTTGATTATTCTTTTTCTTTTTTTAAATCTTCACTTTTCTCTGGTCTCATTTGCATAATTAGCACCATTACTACAGCAAAGATGCACACAGAATTAATTACCTATCACTTGGCTTTGTTCAGACTCACTCTTTATTTGCCTGATATTTGCTCATTTGATATATATTTGTTACAAGTTTTGAAAAAAAAAAAACAATTTCTTTTTAATAATTTTTCATCTCCTGCATTGATTATTATTATTATTATTATTATTATTATTATTATTATTAGATTGCTACCACAATAAAACCTTTCTATTTTACATTTATTTTTTTTTTTATATGTTTCCCATTTTCCTTTTATGTGGGAAATTTAAAAAACTGATGCCTGTTCTAAAATTACAGGCATTTCCAAGTGGATTATATTCACTCTCTCTTCAATTTCTCATTGATACAGTGTTCGAGAATCTCCTGACAATCATTTTCTCAAACACAGAATTGTTAAAAAAATGTGAACCCCCTTTAAAGCTTCTTCAAATATTATTATATAAACATCACAATCTGCATAATGTATACTATTGTTCACAGTCATTATATTGTAATCAATCTGCCTAGATTTTAAGAAAAGAGTCTATTTCATTTCACCAAAATATGTTGAGGATGGGTAGGAATTCAGCTATAAAACTCTGAGCCCCAGTAATCCACATTTGCAAAACTTTAGCATTTGTATCTACTGTGTTTTCTCATTACTGCCATCATATTTATATCAATTAAATTAGGTGTTTGTGTGCGTATATATATATATATATATATATATACATACATACACACACACACACATACACACACTTTTGTTTATGTTGGAGAAATGCGAGAGAGGAATACTCGTTACACGTTATAGAGGATTGTTTTTTTAACTGAAACTGAGAGCTTGTCTCATAACTCAACTTTCACACTGCTGTGTTCTCATCTGAAGAGCACAATGGTGTGAGATTCAACTTGAGACAAATGCTCAGTTTTAGTTTCAATAAAAAGCTATACATACATATATATATAATGTGTGTTTGTGTATAGTTAAAAAAGTAAATAAAGTTGGAAAAGGCACAGAAGTGTATTTTAGAGAATATTTAATCTTTTTGTAACAAAAAGATTAAACATCCTCTAAAATATACTTCTGTGCCTTTTCATAATGTTTTATTCGTATAGACTTTTAACTCCTTTTCGACTATATACATATGTATATATAGTTGCTTATTTGTTATATTGCACTTTAACAACTAGTATTTATTACCATGAGATTCTTGTTTGGTAATACTACCATAAGTAGTCCAGTATACATTTTAATTTCCAAGTTCTTCCAACCTTTGCTATGTGTAAAAAGAAAATTATAATAATTGGAAGCCAATTATTATGGGCTACGTTACAAACTCAGTGAACACCTTGTTTCTTTATTGCTACCTGGCATTCTACTCAACCAAGCACCACTGGGTGAAATATGTAGCCTGAGATCAAAGGGAAATATGCTAAACCTCAGGTGTCTGAACAAACAGTAGCAGCAATGTTTGAATGACCTGCAGAGATGAAAGTTAATTAATTGATGTTCCCAAATATCTACACCACACTGTACAAACTGTTACTGAAAGTCCTGTTTGTTAATTAATATATATTTTCAAATATCTACACCTCACTATACACACTGTTGTTGAAAGTATTGTTTTATTATGCAGAGTTTATTGCCTCCTCTACTTCTACATTAGTTTCGTTTTCTGTAGCTTATTACTGTTTAGATAAAACTTGCTTGTAAAATAATGTTCTTTGGCCTGAAGCTTTACATAAAGCATGCTTGTGCAAAGTTTTCTGTAGCTTGCAGCTTCAATAAAACATGCTTGTGCAAAGTTTTCTGTAATTTATTTTCTTCTTTAAAAAAAAACAACAAAAAGAGAAAGAGATTGGGTACTAACTATGTGAAATCAAGTATCGGTCATGCGATATCATTCTTCAATCTTCATCCTTGAGTTGCTGCTATGTAAAGTGATTAACTCATAATGTTAGATAAACAAAGGTTTGATTGTTTAAACAAACATTATTTTTGGTAATTGTATTAGTGTAGGTAGCTATAAAGTGATATGTTTACTGATATTGCAATTTTTCTTCATCTGTAGTCTTGAATTCTCCACGTGTATTACAATGTGCATTATGTCTTGGTAAGTTGAGATAACCTCTCAGAGAACAAAAAAAATTTAAAATATTAAAAAATAGTACTTAATCAGTGTTTTCTACCAAATATAATTCAGATTGTCTCTGGTATTATTGGTTTGGTTGAAATGACGGAGCAGAATTTATTTTTGGAGACAAATACTAAAATGTATTGAGGATTAATTTTTTTTCCTCCCTTTGTTTTTCAACTTTTCTTTCACAAATACTAATAAAGTTAACATCAAGCCAGTTACCAGGGTTGACTTATCCGACCTTGTTTTATAATCTACTAACTTGAAATATCTTGAGCATGTAGCTATTATATAAGTGTGTATTAATAAGACCCAGTTATGGTCATACATGCTTATATAATTTTGTTACTTTCTGCTAAGGGAGCTTGTGTAAGTTAGGTGATTCTGGGGAATTAGTTATTTAAATAAGAATTGTTAAGAGAAATGTTCTTAATGCTTACATCACTTAATTGTGAAGTGGAAACACTATTATTAGCTATCTTTCTTGAAATGTATAAAGTTTCTTGCTTAGAGCATAATTTGATGGATACAAACCAACAAAGGAGCACACATCTGCATGGTCACTCAGCTTGTTAGAGAGAGCAGTCAGATTCTCTCATCACACTATTGTCTTTAAAAAAAAAAAAATAGACAGGCATCTTAGATACTGTAATATTAACTATACAAAATGGCAGGATGATCATGACCTGAAAATCTTTGACTGTAAATACCACCAGTTAAATTAATCTTTCTCCATTATCATATATCCACAGCTATTTTTAACTTCTGGAGTTCAAAATTAATAATAATAATTTTCCTTTTCTAAATTTCAATTAATTTTATGCTAAAAAATTAGCAACAATTTAGGTTTGCTTATTTAACTCTTTCATGACCATATTTATACCAATGCACAGTCTGTGTGATCAGTTTTTGTTCCTTTTTAATAATCAAGAATTTGGGACTAAATTTAGTAAAATAACTAACCTCTTTATTATTAATCTGGTATTTTGAACATAGTGAAACAAAATGTACTCATAAAAATTGTTTATAATTTTAAATAAACTTGAATAATGGATGATTTTGAATCATAAAACCAGGAAGAGTTCAGGTAACTTGGTATCTAGAATTGTAGGCAATTTTTTTTTTTTTTTAAATCTTTTTTATAATGATGTTGATAATTTAAAGAGCTTCTTTGAAATACAACATGAAGTAATTTTTGCTATAAACATGTTTTATGAAAGAAAAAACTAAAAGGTCTCAGTTCAAGCATAATTAGAACCATCTTGAATTCAATGGATTAATTTGTCAACTGCAGTAATTAGGTATTTAGCTCATCAAAATTTAAGACCTAAATCATTAGGTTGTTATATTCTAAAATGACTAAACCTAATAAACTAATTAATTTATGGTGTGTCATTGATATTTCTTCTGTTTTTTAATTGATTGTTTGATGAAACTTAATCCTACCTAGTTGAAACTCTGATAGCAGTTTTATCTCACTGACCCTTTAATTGCTAGAAACTATCCAGTTCAGTTCATTGCATAATATTATTTTATGGACGAAAAATTATCACATGTCATTCTATAATTATTGTGATAATTGCTACATTGACTTTGTTTTTCGTTTTTTTTTCCTTATATTAGAGATTCAATTTTCAGTTGCCAAACTGAACATACTTATTTGAGTGCTAATACTATTTATAAGTTTTTGTGAAATAGATCTCTTAAAAAAAAAAAAAGAAAAGACAAACAGAGACTGTCAAATTGAAGTGCTGACTATTTTGTTTGTTTCTTCTGCGGAATACTTTGCATCTTGAAGGAAAAAGAAAATGCAACAACAACATTTTATCTTAATTATTTCTAATACAACTTTTCTTATTGCTGTTACACAAAGACTGTTATCCCATAAATTGTTTGATCACTTTTGCGCACGCGCGCACACACACACACACACACACACACTTTAGAAACTAATAGTTTGTTAATGAATTCTGCTAATCATTAACTGAATAAGTAAATTAGCTTTCATAAGTCCATGGAAAATTAGAAGTCGTTTCTACCAAATGTATGTTAAGAGTGACTTTTTAGTCAACAGCCCTTACAGATAGTTTTGTAATAGTGTTGATTGATAGTGTAAGGATAATTGGTTACGTCTAGTCCTATGTTCTCACACTAGGGATATTAGCAGCACATTGGATTACAACTATTTGCTGCATTAATGCACAGTGCCATTACAAATATGTACAAGAACTATAATGCTTTAGTCCTAAGAATATTTTTTTTACCAAACAATTTTAGATGTTACATGATGGTGAAATAAACTGGATAGTATCTACTGCCACATTTCTCATCTGACTTTTAAAAAAATAAATAAATAAATAAAAAAAGGAAAAAGTTTCATTTAGTAAAAAGGCTCAAGAAAAATAAGCTTAACTACTCAGCTTGGCTGAATAGACCAGAGTGAAGAATGCACTGAAGATAAATGAGTCTGTTAAATTTTGCAAGTTTCAAACTCAAAATTCTACCCAGATTAATCTGTTTTCATCTTATCCAGCTGAAAGTTAGGATCAGTAACTTCACAGCAAAATACAAATAAAAAAAATAAAGGATGAAGATCCTTCTTGAGTCATATTGACTCGGGCCAGTTTCTGTGGCACATTTATTACCCAGGATACTGGTCTGTTGCAGGATTACTCATTTTTGCCAGCTGTGAATGGACTGGAACAACATGAAATGAAGTGTTTTGCTCAAGAACACAATGCACTGCCTGGTCCAGGAATTGAAATTACAATCTTACAATCATGAGTCTAACATCCTAACCATTAAGCCATGTTCCTCTACAGAATCCAAATAAAGTATTGGAATTAAGTTTTAACCCTTTAGCATTCAGATTGTTTATTCAAATATAATGCTTTTTGATTCACATTGTTTTGAATTAATCATGCATTATCTCATAGCTTCAAGATTTCAGTGACATGATTGTTTATTTTTAGAATGACATTGCAGGATAGGTGTGAAAGGCTAGATCTAGCCAGTTTGTACATATAGGAGGTAGAATATATGGGCCAGACAGGGCTGGCTCAAAGGGTAAATCTTTTCACAGGTTTTGTATTTAAAACACAGAAATATCAAATATTAATTTTCTCTTTGTTTTAATTTTCATCTTGGCATCCACAGAAATAACGACCATATTTACTATATTCTACATAATTCTTTTCTAATTTTCACTTGTAATTTTTGCAAAGTTATGAGTCCTGGAATATTTAGACTCCCTCGAACCATGTGATTTGCAAATTTGTTGAATTAATTATATTTGCACTTCCCCCTTTTTCTTTTCCTTTTTTTTCCTTCTCCTCTTCCTTTTTAGCTTTCAGTCCACCAAGTCCAATGCGGCGGAATACGCCAGGGAGCCAGCCATCATTCTACACACCCACATTTCTTCCTGGGACCTCTCCCCCAGTTTTCACACACAGTCCAAACGTTACAGTAAGTAACTCTCCTGAGGACCAGTCGTCTTTCTACCCACCTACCTTTCTTCTGGGAAGCTCTCCCCCTGTCTTCGCCTCAGATCTTACGGTAAGTTACCGGTTGGAGGAGCTCAGGGAAGTGTCGCTACTGTTTGTAGTAGATTTTAGGATATAACACGGTTGGCGTTCAATACACAATCAATACAGCCTTGGCTTTCCTAAGTTGTAACATCTCTTCTCCTTACATTATTAGGGTGACTTTGTCTAGATCTACTGCTAACAGTAGAACATCTTCATTGACAGCTGAAGGAGAAGTCAACTGAATATTTTTACTCATTTATTCTTCATTTTCAGGAAATCTTTTGTTTTCTGAACCCCTTTAGATGTTTACTTCTTAATAATTTGAAGAACAGATATATATACATTTAAATATCAACTTGGGGTAACTGGTTTTCACTAATTTTTCTCATCTCCATGCAGTTTGAAAAGTGTTAAAAGTTAAAACTTTCTGAAAGACCTTTGTCAAGTTGTATCAACTCACAGCTGTGTAGCCACTAACTCATTCTCAATAAGTTCTCTGAATTATCTACAGAGATTTGAATTTCTAATTTAAAATGTACAACTAATTAATTCTTACAAAACTATTTTCTGAAATATGAAAAGAAGAAACTTAAATGTTTCTTCTTCCTTTTTAGGGACATGAACTAACACATTCTAATATCAAGTGAGATTTGTTAAAGTTCATCAAGTAAAAAATAACAATACTTTATCTCAAATGCCATCATTATTATTAAAATTGCAGTTCATTATCATTTACATATCTATTTTCCTCAGTTGGCTTAATTCTCTTTAAATTTTCTAGTCATTTATCAACAGAAGAATATATTTTATTGCATTCTAACTCAATGAGTTTCCAGCCAGTATTGAACGCAAGCCCTGTCTTAGTTTTTATGAAGAAAATCAACAAAAGCGAATTCCTGATAGTAAATGTTAATGTTAGCTATTGTCATGTTATCTAGATTGCCTGCAAGTTTTGTATAGACACTCACTCACCCACCCACTTATTCAACTCTCTATGCAATGTGGTATGTTCTATAGAGATCATGGTATGATATAGTGTTGATTTAGTGAAGTTGTCATGACAATCAATACAACTGTTCTAATTTATCATGATTGTTTTTTGTTTTTTTCCCAACATTTGCTTGTCTTACTTTCTCTCTATTTTAAAGCATTAAGCACTGATAGGTTAGATTCCATGTATAAATCTTCTTTCTCCCTTTTATCTGGAATAGCTAGGTGAGCATGTTTACTTATTTAATTGCACTCTCAGAAATGACATACACTTCATGTATGCATGTGTGTGTGGGCATATTAATGTCTGTATATGTATAAATTAAAACATGTAAACATTGCTTTTGTTTATACTATCATAAACACTACACTTGTCTGATGGCCATTTTGTCCATCCGTTATAAAAATGCTTCAGTCCAGTATTTAGGTCTCTTGGAATATCATAAAAAGACATTTTGTATAGACAGCTTTGAGCTTTGTTAGTCTATTATTATTGTTTTCCCACTCATTCTCTTGATTTTATGCTTCCAAAATAATGTTTTTTCACTTGCGAAACCTGCCAAAGCTCCAGTACTAAAAGTGTCTTAAATTAAACCTATGATTTGTTTGAGATATGGAAAATCTTGAATGAATCACTGTATCATTATTCTTATTAAGGTGGCAAGCTGGCAGAATTGTTGACACACACTGGACAGGGTGCTTGACGGCACTTTGTCCGTCTTTACGTTCTGAGTTCAGATGCCACAGAGGTTCACTTTGCTTTCATCTTTTAAGGTTCGATAAAATAAATACCAATTATGTACTAGGGTTGATGTAATTGATTAGCTCCCTCCACAAAAATGTCAGGCCCTGTGCCTATAGTACAAAGGATTATTATTTTTTATTATTGTTAAGGGAAACTAATGAAAAATGTGTTATTCCTTTCATTAAATTATGATATCATGTAACTAATTGCAAAATGTAATGCATTGAAATCTGAAATTCCAGAGTAAATAATGCATAATTAATTAATTCTGAAATTCTTTAACTTATCACTTAATTTGATAAACAATTTTTCATGGTTGGATCTATCAACTTACCATCAACTTTCATTAATTATGGCTCTAACTAATCTTGTTTAGGACATTTTAAACTAAATTTTTAACTATTGTCACCAGTTCCATCATAAATAACCTCTCCACTTTCTAAATCTGTTTTTCACTATCATGTTGCTTAATTGCAGTATTTCTTCATCTTAAATCATGCACTTGCCATATCGCAGTACCGTTCTCTCCATCAGAATTAAAAGCTATTTTTTGGAAAACGTTTCAAATTTTTTTGTAAGCTGGAATTTTTATCCTGCTATCACAAAACTTGAGACAGTATGCCAAAAACAGGTTCCCGTATTATTGACATAATCTCTTAAATAGTCTACATCTTTCCATCAATCCCCTGACTATAGCCCATATTTCTATTTCCACACCTCATGTTTTGTTATATGTTCTGACTATACATTGAGTTATTCTCATTTTGTCTTCTGTATTGAATAATTTAATCTGGCAGACCTCATGGATCATCATGTCGACTAAATATTGCCAGCTTCATTTGATGCAGAAAGAAATGTAATTTTAAAGAGAGCCTTAACAAAAATATCTCTTCAGTTTTGGAGCCCCTGTAGGGAATGTCTAGGGATGATAGGGACAGGCCCAATGGCTCAATCCCTTTGTCTCTAGACAAGAATACCTTACATGGGATACTACTGTAAATGATTCTTTCACTCCTTCACATATTCTAAACGTTGCAGTGTAAATACAGACCATCCCATCCATGGTTGAAAAAAGTCGTATAAGCATTGCCAAATACAAGGTAAATTACAAATTTTGACCCATGGTATTTGAAAAGCTTGGTGAAGCTGGGCTGCTAACCTCAAAGATCTCGACCTCTTTTGCATCGTATCTAACCAAAGTGTCATGTTAGACTCTTGAAGGAACATGGCTGGTCCAATGTCTCGGCCTTCACATTTGTTCACAGTGTTGTTGTGAGTGTCTTAGGTTGCTTCCATAGGTAAAAAGTAAAGAGAAATTTTTCAGTCTCCCAACTGCATTTACCAGAGCCTTCTAACATTTGTTTTTATATATTCTTCAGTATTTGAAACAAATTAAACACTCTTCTATCTTACTCTTGAATTTAGCTTTTTATATAAAGCAATTATGTATATATCAGCCGTTCAGAAACACACAAAGACTGTTAACTTCACTTAAAATATTTATTTGGTGTCAACATGTTTGTTGCACCAAATGCAACCTGGTCACTGTCACAGTTCCACTAATTTCAGTTTTTTGACACCAAATAATGAATGTTTTTGTGAAGTTTAAGTTTTTGTGTCTCTTTCAATGGATGATGTCTTTCATGCTATAATTGCATTAGTTTCAATGTTATCAGATCAAATCACTTGCTAGACAATTACAGCTCTGAAATTATGTTTGTGCACACACACACACACACACACACACATATATATATATATATATATAATTTGTATAATTATTTCCTTTTTTGTAAATGCTCTGTAATGTGTAATTTTATAGCTAAAGGAGTTGTACTTGTTTAGCACATGATTTGATCTGAGGCCAAGTTGAAACTAAAGTAACTACATGATAGAAGAGCTAATTAATAGCACACACAGCTGTGAAATTCACTTTAAGTTTTTCACAAGGTATCAAAATTGCAGTGTTGGTGACTAGGTTACAGTTGTGTAACAGAAATCTTAACTCCACATGAAATGAAATTTAAAGTGAATTTAATAGTTCTGTCTGTTATTAAATGACATTCCCACCAAGTAGCTATATTTAAGCTATTTCTATTAAGTTCTGAGTGGTCAAAATACTGCAAACTTCTAGTTAACATATATTAGTAATTATTAAAATTATCTTGCTTCAAGAAAAAAAAGAGACGAATACAACTTCACTGCAAATGGTGTCGATCCTGAAATTACACTACCTTTATTTGGTCAGTACACACATTTCTTAACAGATTCATCAATTTCAGGTTAAATTATTAGCACTTGCTCTTTACCAAGCAGTTTTCTGGAATTTGTCATCGTCATGATCATCATCATTTAATGGCATGGGTTGTGGGGTTTGACTGAAAACTACGGGGGGAGGAGGAGGGCTGCACCGGGTTCTGGCCTGATTTGGCAAGGTTTCTATGGCTGGATGCCCTTCCTAATGCCAACTACTCCACGAGTGTAGTGGGCGTTTTTTTTATGTTCCACCGGCACGGGTGTCATTCACCTAACACCGACATCAGCCACGACTATGGTCTCACTTGGCTTGACAGGTTTACACAAGCATGGTATATCACCAAAGGTCTTGGTCACCTGTCACTGCTTCCATGAGGCTCAGTGCTCAAACGGTGCTTTTTACATACCAGTCAGATGGCACTGGCATTGGCTACAATTTCACTTGGTTTAACAGGTCTTCATAAGCACAGCATATTGCCCAATAATTGCAGGGTGCTTTTAACAGGCTGCTTACGCAATACTGGCATTGACCACAACTATGATCTCCCTTAACGGGTTTTCTCAAGCACAGCATATCTCCAAAAGTCTCGGTCGCTATGGGCCTTCATACAAAATGAAACTGTTGGTGGTTCCATTGCAGTTTTCCTTTACATTTTGCTCCCTCAAGTTTTTCTCCGTCCTGACCCCCCCCCCCCCCACTTGCCACCCTTCCATCACATTTGGCAACGTCACTACCATCTCCATCATCAAGATATGGTCCAGTTTGCTTAACTTGATTTCTGCTCATTCCAAAATGTTAATTTTCATATACAATAGTAAAATACTCTTCATCTTTTCTGACTTCCTCTACTTCTTTTCTGACTTCCTCTACTTCTTTCTTTTCTCTGAGATCAGTCTGTTTAAAACAAGCTTTTTATTTTGTCATTCATCATCATACGGTTATTCATTAAACATTGTCATCTTGTTTTCCTTCTTGTCTTCTGACAGTATTGGCTGTCTACTGTTACACATTCACTATTTTTTTCTTTCTTCACTGATGAAACTTCAACCTTTTTACTTTTCTTTTTTTTTGACACCTTCACACCTAATCTTTCCTTTCCTCCACTTGGTATCTCACTTCTCTCTACTAACCATGCTGCCACCCACCCACGAGACTTAATATACATTTGCCACAGTGTTTTTTTACATTTGTTTGTTTTTCTTTAAACCATTCTTCTCATGTGGTTCTCATTTAGCTGCAGAGTTCTTTCCTTTTATTATCTATTAGGATCCTTCCTCTAGAGATACATCCACATTATCATTACACTTGTTACTCAAAGCCATTTTCTTTGTGTCATTTATGCTTTTAATAGAATCCCATCATTATCTCTGTCATTTTGATTACATTAGAATTCTACTCTGAAATGTCTCAATAACTTACAATCAGTAAGTATGGCTATGCCTTGCTGGAAAACAGTAAAAAAAGTTTTAAAAAAATATATTAAAAATGTATATATACACATATATATACATATAGACTCTGCTTGTATAGTAATAGTTTACTCAGAAACCCTAAGACTAATTCTTACTCCTTTAATATTTTCTGTTGATTTTAATGTCTAACACAAAACGTTAGTGATTAATATATAAATTTTGTAAATTGGTATTAAAAATACAAAAAGAAGACTAAAGCTAAGAGTAATAATAATTACTCTTATAATGTTAATAATAATAATGATAATAATAATAATAATAATAATAATAATAATAATAATAAAGGAGGCCAACTGTTGAGATGTCAACATCTTAGTGTCCCAGGACTATACATAGTAGCGACACCTTCTCTGTGCTAGTGGACCAAACTGTACTTCCTGCCGATATAACATTTACCTTTAGATTTGGGTTTGCGAGGATAAGTGGAGCGTGTTTACCCATTACATCTCCCCTCCTATCCCTTCTTTATGCTACTTATATCTTTTACATCGTTATGAATTTATTTTCAATATTTCTTTCAAATATTTAACTGTATTGTTTTATTACTATTTTGTTAATTTTCTTTTCTTTCCTTTGTTGTTGATTTTATTTAAAAAAAAAAGAAAAAGAATTTAAAGTACATATATATTTTCTTTGTAATGTTATGTTTACATTTTTAATTAATTCATTGATTAAAAACATGTTGTACCAGAAAGTTTAGAAATGCATTCAACCTTGTAGAATTATGTGATGAGATAAATAAAATAAATAAATCTTCGAATCTGAATACCATATTGGGGTTACCAAAGCTGGAAGCAATCTAAATACTACTTTGGTTTCGCTTAATTATGCATGATATATAAACAAATACATACATACACATACATTTGCACAAATACATGCAAAAATATATATACACACCCATGCACATGCACGCACACATGCACATAGAGACTTTCCCCCCCACTGTAATGAAACGTAAGTGCTCTTCACAAGTAAGTGTTCTTTCTTTTTTTTATATTTCTAAATATTTTTGCACATGTCATCAATGTTGAAAGTTCATTTGATTCTGCATGTTTCTTTTTTATCTCTTATTTATTGTTTGATTTTTCCATGTTGTAATCATTACTGTGTAAAAGTCCATTAGTAAAATATTCCAAACTCCATAAGGGTGATTAATAAATGCATTGCATTTACTTTTTCTTCATTATTAATCAAGGAAACCAATTTAAAGTAATGAAGAGTCATTGTGTTCAGTCAATTTTTGTGTGATAATTTCAATTGCGTCTCTGGTAGGCAGGCTAGAATTTTTGTTCCATGAGCTTCTGATAGAGAAAGTGTTGACATTTTTTCTTTGTTTTTTTTACAGCATCAGTTCTTAGGCATTTTTAGAGAAATCTTAACTGGATTAATATAGTTATTTCAGTCTTATATTAACCAGTAATACAAATTTTGTATCACTAGATGATATAATACTATTTATTATGTTTTTGTTGGCAGGTGTGCAAGCAAGTGTTGAAGGGGCTTAAACATTTTAAGGGTTGTTTTGGGGTTTGTTAAAATCTAATTTGTTTCAATCTTCGTTAATTTAGCTCTATCTTGACCCCTTCCGTTCGCAATTTGCAACATTTTTTTTGTTCATCAAGCATGTTTTCTCATATTTTCATATTAATTTATGTTGCATTCATTAGGCAGTTCATCTGATAACCACTTGATTTCTAATCAAATCAATCAGATTATCATCTGATTGGTCAAACATATATATATATGTATGCATGTATGTATGTATGTATAAAAATATAAATATATAAAACTGAAGAAGGTTTACATAATGGATGTATTTCCTATTATATATTATGCAAGCCTGAAACATACATATTAAGTGATTTCAAAATATCACTATTTGATTTGACTTCATTATTACAACTAGATATATATATGCACACACACACATAGAGGGTAGTTCTCTAAATATTTTCATACATTATACCAGCTTTCTGATCTTCAGTTTAACAATTTAAATTACTCCTTATAATCATGAATTTCCAGACACTTCAGATTCAATTTTCCCATGCTCGCACAGTTGGGAATTTAATTTTTTTTATATTAGTTATTACCCCTTCTTTCTACCAACCACCCAATCAAAGTATTTTATTTAGTCATCAAACTGGGGTCCATCACAATGCATGATGGCTAAAGGCAAATCTAAACTTGTAACAATCTTGCTAGAAATCTACCACCTTACCTTACAGCTATAGAGCTAGTCTTTAGAATATTCCTTCCAATGAAAATAAAGCCAAACATCATTTATGATTGTCAGGAAGTTTCTCTTAGTTCCATTGTAATCTTTATGCAACAAGGTTTTAACCACCCACTTTTTCTTTCAACAAAATTTTTGCTACTTAGGTTAATTCGTAATATGCTTAGTGCTCTCTTAACCTATTTACCTTAGCAGCAAAATAGGACTTCCTCTCAAAACATCTGGTTATTGATTTAATGAATTTTAAATCTGAATCACATCCAGCCTCTTGTTCTTTGCAAAAGTAAGCAGCTGTCAGATTATCCAAAAGTTTTGTAACTTGATTCACTGCTTCAAGTTGCTTTGAAAAGTATAACTGAAAAACCACTTTGAAAAGTGATTCTTTCGAGAAGTTCCTCCATATATCCCAAATAGTTTGCCAAATTCCTAAACATCAATCATTCTTCTGTAGTTTCCTTCTAAGAGATTTTGTCCAAGTGGGCTTTCTATAAACCTCAACTATATAGGCACAGGCATGGGTGGGTGAGTGTGTGTGTGTGTGGTTAAGAAGTTCTCTTTATAACCACATGATTTCAGGTTCAGTCCCACTGTACGGCACCTTGGGAAAATGCCTTCTATTATAGCATCAAGTCACCCAATGCCTTATGAGCAAATTTGGTAGACAGGAACTGTGTGGAAAAATATATATGTGTATGTATGTAAATGTGGATCTATGGTAGAAAATCTCAAAACAGTATATCCACTTTAAGTAAGATATACAGAATACTATTCTGAACCAATACTGCTTCTGTTGCTAGTAATGAATGTGTCTGTGTATTTGTCACCCCCACATACTCACACACACCCTGACAACCAGTATTGGTTTGTTCACTTCCTTTATAACCTAGCATTTCAGCAAAAGAGACTGATAGACTAAGAACTATCACTAAGGTCTCTTTGCTTGATTAAACTTTTCACGGCTGTGCTGCAGCATGGCCACAGCCCAATGACTGGAACATGTAAATCGTATCTCTCCACTGGTGTTTCTATCATGTTTCTTTAGTCATTTGCTTCTAAAACAGCCATCCAAATGCTGATCTCCACCTTGTGTGGGGATATTTTTGAAGTTTTCCAATTATTGGGAGACAACTGGGAAAATCATCATTCTCATAGCCACAAAAGAAATTGAACTCAGCACTCTACGCTGACAAGCCTCTTCTCAATTTTACAATGTTGTTGCTATTCATAATGCACAGTTCATTCCACCTAGTACCTACCTGTTTTTAGATGTAAGTCAAGGTTCCTGTCCAGAGACATAACACAGTGGCAGCCTCCAGGCTGGTTGTACTGGACTCCTTCTACTGCTGTCTATCTCTAGCCATGCAGGTCCTATATAGTGAGTGAGATCATTTTGTCTTTGGTCGGTCTCTTCATCTTGTCCATTGTATTGGTGTCCATTCCATCACCCTCATTGTGCATGTTATCCTTCAGTCATGTGATGTGGCCATCCCATCTATATTTGTCCAAGAATCATCAAGGAGAACAAATATAGATGTACCTTACTATGTCCACTCAAACCTTTTTGCTCTCCCTACCAAGGTCGGGTTTTTTTAATTTTTAAGTCTTTGCCTATTTGAATACTGTACATTTTTCTTACCAGAATAAAAATCATCATACTCCTCATTTCCTCATCTCATTATATGGCTGTAGGTGGAGATTTCTGAGCAGTTTCTTAAATTGCTGAAAATGTTAGGCCAGGATTCATAACGAGAAAAATTAAAGAATAAACCTGTTTGCATATTTTATCTTTAATTTGCTTCTAAAGCTGGAATGGAAGCAATAAACTTGCTCTCTTCAATTTTGGTCAACCTAGAATGTCTATTATTGGTTATTCCTGGCCCTTCAGTCCAGTTAGTCACTCTAGTATCTACAATATCTGTCACCAGAATTACATAACTATGAGAACACTATCTTTAGTTTTTGATTCTCTACATTAGTAATATCTTGAACAATTTATACTCAAACTGTCTTCTTTAATTTAGCATCAGACGGGATTTAACTTCATACAACATATAGGTGCAGAAGTGGCTGTGTGGTAAGTAGCTTGCTTACCAACCACATGGTTCCAGGTTCAGTCCCACTGCGTGGCACCATGGGCAAGTGTCTTCTACTATAGCCTTGGGCCGACCAAAACTTTGTGAGTGAATTTGGTAGATGGAAACTGAAAGAAGCCCGTCGTATGTATGTATGTATGTATGTGTGTGTGTGTGTGTGTGTGTGTGTGTGTATATATATATATATATATATATATATATATATGTATGTGTTTGTGTGTCTGTGTTTGTCCCCGCAAAAGAGACCGATAGAATAAGTACCAAGCTTACAAAGAATAAGTCTTGGGGTCGATTTGCTCAACTAAAGGCGGTGCTGCTCCAGCATGGCCACAATCAAATGACTGAAACAAGAGTAAAGAGTAACAAATTCAGCCTGTTGCACAGGATTCATCATTATATTGCAGCCATGCTGGGGCACTGCCTTGAAGCATTTTAGTCAAGCAAATCAATCCCAATACTTCATTTTTTTTTTAAAAAAAAAGCTTGGTAGTTATTTTAGTGGTCTCTTTTGCCAAACTGCTAAGTTTTACGGCATATAAACACACCAACACTGATTGTTCAATGATGGTGGGAGACAAACACAGACACAAAGACATGCACACACAGATATATAAAGCAGAGGATTTATTTTCAATTTCTGCCTGCCAAATCTACCCACAAGGCTTTGGTCAGCCTGAGGCTATTGTAGAAGGCACTTGCACTGAACCCAGAACCATGTGTTTGGGAAGCAAACTTCTTACCACACAGCCATGCCTGCACCTATATATGTTGCCATTGCTGCAGGGCAAATTGTTTACAAAGGACATAAACATGATATCATCGTCTCTCAAATGGTTCCATGCAAAGATATGCGGAAAGTGAGCCCACATGAAATACAGGCCACAACAGAAGACTCTTGCCTAAAGTGCTACACTTTGGGATGGAATCTAAAGGCTTGGAGTTATGAAGTGTCCAGATCTTCGTAATATGTAAGAATGTGTGTGTGTGTGTGTGTGTTTGTGTGTTCCGGCATGGCTGAAGCTAGTTAATGAGTTATGTATTCTATGCATTACGTTCCTTGTTCTTCGAGTTTTAATTGCAAACTTCTAATCCAGCCAAATATTGTGTAAAGATTATCTCCCTTACATTGGTCACTTGGACATATCACATTTATATTATCTCTTTCTCTCTCTCTCTCTCTCTCTCTCTCTCTCACTATATATATATATATATATATATATATATATATAGGCAGATAGACATAAACTTCATTAAAGCATGTGGTTTTATCAAAGTACCTCTTCAGTGATTTATTCCCCTCACCTCCGTTATTTTTACATAATTTTATAGAAAGGATATTACTTTAGTTATTGCTTATTGAGTACCTTTGTAAGTTAAATGTACATTGATTGCTCTTCTGTTTGTCTTGGAGTGAAAAGCTAAGCCTTGGTGACGTTAGATGCTAATAAGTGGCTTTCTTGACAGTCCACTAATTTGGTAAGTGAAGGAGCCACGAGTTACCTCCTTTGGACAGTTTGGCTTTTGTCTGCCACTTCATTTGTTATCACTTTTTGTTTTTTTATAGTATTGATTTCAGTAATAGTATAAAGATTTAAGTCCATGCATTGTTGGTATTCTGTCCTCTCTATATATACACATTCCAGTCACACTACATGCTATTAATCTACATACAGGAGTGTATCAAAACAAAACAGAAAAATATGCAGTTTCTTCTTCAGAAATCACATAATTAAAAACAAATTTCTCCTTTTGCTCATTGTTTAGCAAAGTAAAATCATTTTTCTTAGTTAAGTCTTTCAGTAGATCAGATCAGAGCAGAGGTTAGGGTATAGACAGTTTTCAATGATGAATTTTCTGTATCAATTATATATGTTTAAGCTGTTGTCTATATGTTTGTTGTTTGGACAACATTGTTCTACTTCTAATGTCTGTACTCTCTATGTTTGCTGCTTGTTAAGCTGTAAGAACTGTAGATAATTTAGACCACTGTGTGGAACAATCAGAAAGAGGGCATCTTTGCAAAAATATTTGAAGTAACAAGGTTGATATCAAAGTCACCATGTATAATAGTATGTAATCAGTTCTTCCTAATGGATACCATGCTGCTATAAAAGGTTAACAGATCTCAGAAAACAGGCACATAAATCCATTTTATTATTGCGAAATGGCATGGTATATTATATCAACATCCTAGATTGTCATCTGCCCCTCTTAAAGAGCACTGTAAAAAAAAAATATATATTTTCCCTATAAATTATGTAAATATAAATGTTTTTTTTTATTATCATGGAACTTAATGTGGAAAATTTTCCTTTCAGAAACCCAGACCAAGCCCTGAGAAGTTTGTACGGCCTGGCAATGTGCCACAAGACAAAACCTGATGACACCACTTTCTGCCTCCTCTTGGAAGTATTGCCCTGACCATTGTCCCAGCTTTGTCTGTGTGTATGCCAGTTTGGTTGTATTAATGAATGAATGTATATGTCTGATAGCAACACTAAGCACCAACACACTCCCCCAAAATTACTCCTTATTGAAATCTTTCAGTCACTTTATAGTGTAGAGTAGCGCTATGTGATAACCTGGTGTAAGTATGCCAAGAACAGTTTTGTTTTTCAAAGAATTGTTGATTATATTACTCTACCCATTAATGACAGGTAGTTTTGGTTGCTTATAAGAGCAAATTACATTTTGTAAGACAGAAAGGTGTATTTTCTGGTAGGCTATCTTTTAAAAAAATCTACACCTGCTCTGTCATCTCACTCCTGCTAACACAGTCTCTTACTCAAATATCAAGTTGTCTACATAGGTATTTGGAGAAATCAGTTTGACCAAATATTTGTATGTTACAGGTGCCTCTAACTAACTTTATTATTTGTCTGGCTGATAATTTAGTCGATCTATATACATTACCCAAAGCTTGTTAAGATATGGCTAAATATTTGTTGTGAATGGATTGAGAGCTGGGATCAAGATGATTTATAGTTAAGATTAGTGTATTAAATAACAAACACTTAGAAATTAGATAACATAATCCCGATTCTCATTCCATCTCAGTTAATATTTCATCTACCACATCCTCTTTCTCTACACTATATTAACTTATTGCAATTACTCTAATTAAGAATTGTTATACCAAAGAGGATACCAAACTGATTGTTGATTTTTTTTTTGCAGATCCTTGTTGCCCATCTCTCCTTTTGGTATGCTGTTTCTTTCCCCTTTTTCAATTGATTTAAATATTTTGTCAGTTAACTTGTTAATCTCTTATTAACCCATTTCTCAAGTTGAAAAAAAAAAGAAGTTTCATTTTTAATCATTGTAAGGTTTATTTCTTCCAAACATAAACGCTGCTTGCATACACAACACTCAAAAACACTGTTTGAATAATTTACTGCACTCCCCTATCATTTATTTGCTCCTTCCTATTTTTGTCCTCTGTCAGGGTTATGTATGTATGTGTGTGTATATATATGTATATATATATATATATATATATATATATATATATATATATATCCTTGTTCTAAGAGTGTTGCCTGCATTTACTTCACTCTCAACATGATAGTTTTCTATATGATTCTGAAATGCCTTTGTTAGTTATGTCTGACATTAAAATCTATGTACCAACATTTTCAAATACTCCATCTTTTTGTCTCTCTTTCTTTATATGATATATAATATACAGGGTGATTCAAAAGTCGCCATACATAAGAACAATTTATTTTTTTTTATAAGACATAGTTTTTTTATTTAACTGTTTCTTATAAAAAAAATTTTCCCATGTATGCTGACTTTTGAATCACCCTGTATATATATTATTTCATTGACAATAACTTTGAGGTTTTGCTGACTGTTGTCAGTCTGACAAGGAATACAGTCAACAAAACTTCAAAGTTACTGTCAATAAAATTGTTACAGACACCAGGGTCTACATTTATAGCAATTCCTTTATTGTTCAGTTTTTAAACCTCTATCTCTCTCTCTTTCTCTCTCTCTTTCTCTCTCTCTCTCTCTCTCTCTCTCTCTCTCTATATATATATATATATATATATATATATATATATATATATATATATATATATATACACACACATATATATAAACGGTACATCCTTGATACAGTAGTATGCCTTTGAAAAAAATAATTAAGAATGATTCTTTTGATAATTATTTTCCACTTTGATGATTAGATGTTTACAATATGTGTCGTTTTGATTTGTAAACATCTAGTTTAA